>NC_077224.1:13301071-13601071 GCF_024763615.1 Phlebotomus papatasi | reverse complement strand
GCTACTTTTCTTAATTTTCTTTTTGCAATTGTAGCTTTGATGTGACTTGATTAGAGTAGTCAGAAAAAGCGCTTAAAAATTAAGACTTTGTTATAGAACCAAATCCTTTAAATACCTTATAATAAAATTGCGAAGGGCTTAAGACTAGTAAAACTAATGCCCTAGGCTCACGTATGACTTAAACCGAAAGACGACTCAACGTAATTGTAATCAAAATAATAATCTGACTAAATTCTCATCGGTTACTCACTAACTAGGGAAACTGGGGCACCATTAAACACGGGGTAGCACCATACACTGCGAATTTTAATCAGATATTCGACCTCAGAGGACGAGACTTATTGAAATTTATAGGCGTTATAGGAATGCTTGTCCACTGAAGAAATGATCGAGATAGTTCAAGTAGTTTAGAAATAAAAATTAGTGTTTGGCGCTACACCGTGTTTGGTAGTGCCTCTGCCCCCCATAAGCCGTTTTTCGGCTTAATGTGAGAGACGAATTATTCAGAAACTGATAGAAATGTTATCTAAGGGCCTTGACAGACCTGAGGATTAGCCGAGAGACGGCTTAGCGTAATTATATTAGAAATAATGTTAAAACTACATTTCCATCATTTTCCACTAAGTCGTCTCTCGGCTTAAGTCGTAAATGTGTCTAGGGCATAATGTTATCTCAGCTTAAGTCGTGTTTGAAGTGTGTTCAGGGCATTATAAATACAATAAATTACTTATAAAAAAAATCAAAGACCGGTTTCTAAAGCCAATGGACTTATTAAAGTTTTTTTTTTTTGTTAAAGAAATATATGGATATCTTATGAGCGACTTTTGAAAGGGTTATAACTAGAAGGGTGTAAATCACGGGCGTAGCGAGGGACCCTTAGTCCCTTACACGATTTTTAAACCATTTAAAAAAAAACCAAAAATAATTCAAGAACATTAAAATTGAGCTCACCTTATGAAGATTTTCACACAATGGCTTTTACTGCTTTGAAATGTCTTTTATTGGACCTTATGAGCCTTACAAAATGCTCAAAATAACTTAATTTATATTAAAAATCGTTTTTTCAATTATTTGTTATTTGTTCTAAAAACGTTCGATAAAATCTTTTTTTGATTTTCAAAAATGCTTTTATTAAGTATTCAGGGAAATTTTTGAAAAAATTTTTCTTAAGGAAAGTTTTGCCCAACGCACAATGACTTTTGATTGTAAACATATTTTCTAGATATTCTATGAGAAATTGTAATGCACAACGCACAATAACTTTTGTTTAGTAAACATATTTTTGACATTTCAATGAGAGTGAGTGAGATCTAAATCTAGTCATCTCGCTAAATCTCATGGGAAATTTTGAAAACATGTTTACAAACAAATGTTATTGTGCGCTGGTCATAATGCCCAATGCACAATAACTTTTGTTTGTAAACATGTTTTCAAAATTTTCCATGAGAATGAGCGAGATGACTAAATCTAGATATCATTCACTCTCATTGAAATGTCAAAAACATGTTTACAAAACAAAAGTTATTGTGCGCTGGGCATAAGATGACTAGATATACATTTCACTCACTCTCATAGGAAATTTTGAAAACATGTTTACAAGGAAAAATTATTGTGCACTGAGCATTACAATGTCGCTTTGACAGAGCTTTCGGGGAATCTTTGGCTAGATCTTTAAACATCAGACCCTGAAATAATCAAAATAGCTTTAACATTGAAATTTTAAAAGAAAATTTCAATAAGTTTCTGAGATTCGTAAAGAGAATTTGTTTTCTTGTTTTAATTAATTTCCTGGGTGTTTTCTCCAAGAGTCTTCTTGGAAAAGTCGTCAAAATCGGTGCAGAAACGGAATAAAAAGAAATGCTTCCTTGAAAATCAGTTCCTACGGAAATTTTTTTCCAAGAGCTCGTAATAAGAATTTTATTGATTTTTTAATAAGCACAATTTCAAAAAAAAGTGGACTTTTTTGATTGAAAATTGTAATTTATATTGAATTTGATTCGAAATTTAAAAATTGCTCTTTGCCTAAGAAAAATTGTTTCTATTGCGAATAATCTTACAATTTGACCCCCTGCTCTTAATAAAATCCTGGCTATGCCTTTCCTTGAAGCAATTTATTGTAGAAGAGTCTCTGAAAGTCTTATCAGTATATCGAATCACCAATCACTGAGACGGATTACAAAGTAAAAGCGGCCCATTCGGGGTTTTAGCTTTCGCGATTTTGGCGTTCGGGATTTTGGCGTTCGGGATCTAGCCGGGACCCTAAAAAAATATTCTGGGACTGAGATTTATCATTACTATATTTACCCCGATCTAAGTTGTCTAGGTGAAAGTAATGTAAGAAAATTGAAGAAATAAAACGAAAATGCGATAAATGGTGAGCAAAAAAAACTGTAAGAGAAATTAATCGTACAGTTTTTCTTGCTCACCGTTTATCGTATTTGCGTTTTATTTATTCAATTTTCTTATATTATTTTCACGTGGGGCCACCGATTATGAGATAAGGTAATACGGTAACTGAGAATTTTCAGAAGAATTTCAACGAAAATGCGTAAATTAACGAAATACGGTGAGGCTTTGACGGTGACGGTGACCATTTTACTGTCAATATGATTATTCCATTAATTTTGGTAATATATAAATAAAGCTATGCAATGGGAATCAGACCTGAAAATTCTAATGTTGTTATCACTTAATTATTAATTTTATTTTCAAATTTCTACATTGTTTTCCTTTCTCTTCTCTATATGTTGTTTTATAATATAATCATAAGTTTACACTGAATTTAAATATGAAAGAAAGGCAGTTAAAAGGCTTAAATAGCTTCAATTAAAATAAAATTGCATATGGAGTTATAGGATCTACTCGAAAGGACTCGAGTGCAAATATATTAAATCACTTATTAGATTGATTGTTGATCATTTTGAATTATTTACTAGAACAGATCCAAAAGGATAGTCCGGTGGTCGTCGGGTAGGACAAGGTTCAGCCAGAATAAAAATCCTTTTCTTCCTGTAACAATCGATGCTCTACGCACTTTCTTCAGTGGCTGAATATGTTTTTTTTTTTCATTCTGCATTACACCATTTTGAATTTATAATAAGACTTCTTACTTGGAGAAAGGTATATATAGATTTTTTTTTAATCTTCTTTTAAAATGTTTAGCCTGTTAAGTGCGTAGAGGACCGAAAGCTCTAGGATGAAACGGATTTTTATTCTAGGCTGTACTTTCTTCTATTAGACAACTATCGGACTATATTTTTAAATTAAACTTTAGGATGTTTTCCCTACTTTCTGACGAGTATGAAATGTTGAAGGCTCAATAACCTCTCCTATATTTTTTTTTTAAATATTAAATTGTTTCTTGGTTTCTTTGTGAATTAGGCTCAGAGCCTCTATATACAACCATCAATATTTTAAATGTTAGAGCGGTTATAATAAGAAGTATTTTTGAAATTCGTTGTGTGATGACAGGTTGGTTAGCAGATTGTAGGAACAGAGAGGTTGATAGGATGTTCATTGGTGGGAATGTTTCCTGAAAATCTGTTGATTTAAATCAAGTTTTGCCTCTTCCTATGCAACTGTGCGTATCATCATGGTAGGTACTCTACTATTTTTCGGTTAAGGTTTTCAGTAATAATGGTGTTATTTCCGTTATTTTAATAAAAAAAAGAATAATATGTTTTTAGAACATTATTGTTCTCAAGTGCTTCTGCATAATCTACCTCTCATTGTATTGGTTCATTTGTCGATTCTCAACTGTGTAGTGGTGTTGGAACATGATGTGGACTGATAAAAGTAGTAGAGACAGGGACTGATACAGAGAAAAGTCGATAATACAGAAGCACTTGAGAATAGTCATGTCTTAAAAAACATGCTGTTTTTTATTGAAATAGCACCGTAAGACGGATAATAGTATTCGTTCCCTAATGCCTTTTATTCACTGTTAGAAATCTGGAAAATAAATCTTTCCAATCTACCCAATAAATCTAGGATTTACATAAATTTACTATCACCCCAAAAAAAAAAGATGTTATTTACCATTTGACAATAATTTGTTGGCCTTATTTGAATTCTCAGCAAGTTTGTTACATTTTATTGAAATTTTTTAATGCTATTGTTGGATTATTTTGTATTCGTCCCAAGTGAATCCAATTCATTTGCCAGACCTGAGAATTTTGAATGCCAGACACTGTCATTCTATGAGTTATTCACCCCTCACTTGATGGATGTTTTCTTCCCACCTTTCAAGCATAATTCAATAAGTTGTTCAAGTATCTTGGCCTAAATCCAATAGAACAACAAGTTATTTAGTTGTCCAATGAATTTTCTTCTAGGTACTATTTTTCTCCTCATCTTTTCTGGCTTATTCTGTCACCTATTGTGCACCATTTGACAAGTCCCTGGGGGAAAAATGCGTATTAGAAAATTGTGTTAAAAATCATTTTCCTCTCAGGAAAATAGAGCTCTCCATTGTTGAAGGGCTTTGCAATTCGAGTGTGAAATGTATCAATGGAATTTTTGTCGACTTTAGAAATTTTTGCAAGATGTCAAATGCATTGATTTTGGAATGTTTTTGGTATACGGTATTCTTGAAATATGTTTCGAATTCTTTTTTAGCGCGAAATAAAGAGGAAAATTGGTGTGAAAATCTTCTGAAATGGCCCAAACGGTCGGGGACAAGTGCTTTCGAAGTGGGCAATTGAGAATGCATTTTGGGGGCCTCACATTTAGCCCAATTTTTATTCAACGCACAACTATTTTTAGCATGGCGCAATCTATTTCGGTGGCGTGTGTTATTTTGAAAACAATCACACTAGAACGATTTTAAGACCATTGTATATTTACACGACGAGAAGGGAAGAAAGTGTGTGTTGTCTCGCAAGAAGAGGCCGATATTAAAAGCAAAAAGCCAGTCGCCACTTCACAATTTTCAGGAACATCCTCAAGTAAAATTAACAGAAATGTGGTCGACTAATTAATGAAATGTTTATTTCATGGGCAAGTGATGTTAATTTTACTTTCAGAATTGTATTTCACAATCAAACCAACGTCACACGACAATGTCTCTTTGGGGAAAATCCTTTCCTCCTTCATTTTCCACATTCTGTGAAAATTCATCAATTTTTTTATGCAATTTTTCATCAATTGAACACTGAAAAAAAAAGCTCAACCGCAAGCAATAAACTTCCACTCAATTTCCTCTTGGACAGCTCTCAAAAATGCGCTGTAACTTGCAAATTTTCACTGGGACAATGTTTCAAGTGAAAATTGAATATATGCAAATGCCATTTGGAGGAAAAATTGAAATTGGAGTAAAAGAAAATCAACTGTATCTACATTTTCAAATTTTCGTGGTTCGGAATAATTAAAATTTCCGCATTTGTCGGGGAAAGAAGTTGAAGAAAACCACTTTCAGAGGAAGTTTATTCTATTTCGATACTCAGATTATTTTTCTAATAACTCACTCAATACTTCAAGGATGTTTTTCAAATAAGAATATTAAATTTATGAGGATGATAGAAAAAATATCATTTCTTTCATCAAAACAATGAAGTGTATTTAGGGGAGTGTGGAGCATACTTGGTGGATACTTATTTAAAAATTACGTTAGTTAGATCAGCTGTTGTCGTAACTTCTTCACCATCTCATCAGCACTTCTAACAATGTGGGACTGCTCATACTGTACAAGAACTGCTCAGCCAACTGATGATTAGTTGGAAAAATGAAAATTCTAGGAAATAAAAGTTTAATATTTACAAAATAAAAACTTATTTATTCATTTACTTTTCTGTTAATATCCACAAAAAATGCTGAGTTTAAGACTTACCTGTCTGATAGGTACTATAGAGAACTTTAAATGATAAGTTGGAATATTTGAAGAGAATCTCCTCAAAATCATTTATTAAAGACCATACTTAGTTCTGCAAAATAATGATTTTATTATGAATTTTGTATAAATTTCATTGTGTAAAACCAATCCCATTACAGAATCTTGATGTAAAATTCAATCCGGCAATAATCCGAATGAATCCCAAATAACAAACAAACAACATTCAAAAGGATATGAAATTAAAGACAAATAGTTAAAAAATAGAATGAGGATCATTAAGAAAACCTGGGCTTTATTCTCTTACATACTAGCAGATTTTTAATTTCTAATCCTCTAAAATATTTTTAATGTTATTAGGATTAAATGGGATTGCATTTTAGCATGGGATTCTGTATTGGGATTGGTATTCCAAATTTATTTTGGTAAATTATGTTATAAAAAACCAATCCCAATGCATTATTTTTTAGTAAAGTGCCTTCTAGCATCATTCCAACTAATCCCAAAGAATTTAAATATATACACAATACTTAAAAAAAATTGTCAAAGAAGAGAGTTAAGAACATTAAAAGATATCTTGATCGCAATCTCTTGCATTACGTAGAGATTTTGAATTTACAATTGTTATAAATATTTTTATGATTATTGGGATTAGATGGGATTGTATTTCAGAATTGGATAATGTACTAGGATTGGTATTTTAAATCATTTTTTGTAACTTTTGTTTAAAAAAAAACATTCCTACTATTTTATTTTTTTATGTAATGTACATTCTGAGACTATCCCGATCAATCCCAAAGAATTTAAGTATATACATAATACGTAAAAAAAAATTCTTAAAGAAGAAAAGTAGGATCACGGGAAGATATCTTGATCACATTCTCTTGCATTATTAATAGATTTTAAATTTACAATTGTTATAAAAAGTTTTAAAATTATTGGGATTAGATGGGATTGAATTTTACCATGGGCTACTGTCTTGGGATTGGTATTTTAAATCCTTTTTTTGTAACGTCTGTTTTAAAAAACCAATCCCATTACTTTATTCTTATTTATGTAATGTGCATTCTCATATTATCCCGACCCAAAGAATTTATATAAAATATGTAAAAAAAAAAGTTTTCAAAAACATGTTAAAAAAAGAATTAGGATCATCAAAAAAAAACCTGGGCTTCATTCTGTTACATTAGGAACAGATTTTGAATTTAAAATTATTATAAATATATTTATTTTGATATTAGGTAGGATTGCATTTTACCACGGGATACTATATTGGGATTGGTATTTTAAATTTTATTTTTGTAAATTATGTTGTAAGAAATCAATTTCAATTCAAGTTCTGCAACCAATTTTAAATTTACAATTGAAACATGAAAAGGTTATTAAAGAAAATTAATATTTTGAAAATATTTTATTTTAAAATACAAATTCTTAAGAACAACAATATTTTACTACATTCATCTTATCACTTCAAGGAAAAACAAAAAAATAGCCCCACAATGTAGTGAAAGAAGGAATTATTCTGTGATTTTTATCTTTTCCATTAATTTAACTATTTTGATAATAAATTTATGAAATTGCGTAAATTAGAGATTTAGTATGAAAGCTAAAAACAACACAAACATAAGAGTGTTTATATGATAACTTGCTTCACTTTTAGCCAAGTTCTTAATTCGGGCAATCTTTGTAGTAGTTTTTGGAGTGATTGGGTCATTTTTTGGGGATTCAGTTTCAGTGTCAGTTTGAAAAATACTTTCACAAACGTAATAATTATCATGATTGCAGTAATAATCATCAAACTTCCAATTTCGTTCATCCCACAATTGAATGCAAGCTCTACTGAATGGATCCATCATTGGTTCACCAGGAACCCAAAATGCTGAATTGACTGAGATTGAGATATCAGTTCCTGCCCATTTCCAGTTTTCTGTTCCATTTTCCTTGTGTCCTCCAACCCATACTGGTCCATCCATGCCCTTCACAAATTTGTACACTTCCTGGAATTTCTCTTCTGAAGGAATTGTTGCAAGTCTCATGCCGTATCTTTTACATACATCTGATGCATTATCCCAATTGAGCTATTAAAATAACACAAATATAGATCAATAAGGTACATATATTAATAATCTTTATCAGGGACTCACCTTATTATTGGCCATAAAATATTTTACTTCATTCTTATGAGATGTTACATTCACTATAGAAAAGAAAATGACAAAATTTGCAATGCAAATAAAATAAAAGAAATTCCACGGCATTTTGAATGAAAACTTGAGATGCTTTTATTTATTTAAACGTCTTCTCATAGTTGCGGCTTAGAAAGAACTAGAGTGAGAAATATTCAAGAATAAATAAAACACTTTATCAATAAATTGTAAACAGGATATCCTAAGATATAATTGCAGCTCGCATTATATGAACAAACGGATTGATTACGTGTTTTTTTCTATGTAAACTTCATGAGTGTTTATCAGGTCTTTCGTTATGATAAGAGAAATTAATTATAAATTTTTGTATTAAAAGATTAATCATCAAATGCATTTTAAGATGAATATTGTTGTGTTTTATTCACATCATGAAGTACCTTCAGAAATATTTTAGAAGTATCCTAACATTTTTTTTATTTAAAAAATCAAATGATTGATAGAAGAATAGAATTCCATTAGAAAAAATCTTTTCAAAAGGCGGTTAGATACCGATACATTATCTATCTTGAATTAATTTAGTCATTATTTAGTAATTAAGTTAAAAGCATCACAAAGGTAACAATCGGAGTTATTGCTGTAGAATTAAGTGGATTAATAGGGTGATTTTTTGATGATTCGAATTCAACAATACTTTCACGGACGTAAGAATTATTGCGATCGCACCACAATTGAACCATATAATGTTCCAATTGAATGCAAGCCTTTGATTGTGTCCCCAATATCGGTTCATTAAGTTCCTAAAAAGTTGAAATGTTTGAGATGGGGATTTCACATCCTGCTCATTTCCAGTTTTCCATTCCTATTTTAGTGTATCCTCCAATCCAAACAGGATCATCCAAGTTTTGTTTTTATCTTATATAGGGTAACTGTGACAAATTTCGACATAGTTGATTGATTTTTTTATGCCTTCTTTTTAAGGAGTGTTGCTAGGGACTTTATACTCAGTTTATCATCTTCATTTTCACTCAAATCACTCTTATTTCATTTTAAAATAAATAAAATGTAGACACAGCTTTGGTGGCCTATTTCGGCCACCTACATTCCTAAAGTTCCTTGCATTCCCAGAATTTTTCCAGTGTCTTTTTCACATTGTCTCGTTTGTCGAAACGACATTTTAGTTATGTTTTTGCATTGTATGATTTCTGAAGTACGCAAAAACAAAAATTCATCGAAATTCGAAGAACAAAAAAGTGGCCGGAATTGCAACCCGGTCGGAATTTGGCACACTTACCCTACTTCTTGGCGTTTTTCTTAAGAAGGAATTGTTAGAAGTCGTATGTCATTTCTTCTACATACATCAATCGAGCTGGAAAATTTATATCAAATTATTAGACATAGGATAAGTGCACCAAATTTTGGCTAGCTTGCAATTTCGGTCTCTTATTTTGTTCTTCAAATTTCATTATTTTTTTGTTTTTGCATAGGTACTCTACAAATTTTACAATGCAAAATATAACGAAAAATGTCACTTTGACGAACAAGATGATGTGTAAAACACTTTGGTAGTATTCCGAAAAGGCAAGGATCTATGAGAATGAAGGTGGCCGAAATTAGCCACCAAAGCCATGTCTACATTTTTATTCATTTTAAAATGTATTAAGAATGTTTTTTGGAGAAAATAAGGACAATAAACTGTCTACGAGATTCCAAACAACACTCCTTAAGAAGAAGTAGCAAAAAATTTAGTTTATTTTAAAAATATTACATTCTAAGCATAAGACTTGCACGCAACTATGCCGAAATTTGATACAGTTACCCTACTTCAATACTAAGAATAATTAAAGTATCTTGTTGCGCTTAGCAACTCACTTTATCAGTGCTCATAAAATATTCCAATTCACATTCACAGGATCTTGAACTAGAAGCTGAAAACAATATTAAATAATAATTTCCACTGTATTATGGATAAAAAGTTCAAATACTTGTGCTTATTCAAAAGTATTGTCACAATTGCGACTCTTTAAGCATTATGCATACTAGAATTCATTTTAGAATTTATATGCTATGCTATCTTTAAATTCTATATAGGATTTCCCTTAAGGATAAATCCAGCTTAAATTAAACTTAATCGAATTTGTATGCAATTGATAAACTAGGGAAAATGCTCATAATTTGGGACAGCACTGGTAAAAATAAAGGGATCAAATTGATCGAAATTTGATCCTATTGCAAAGGATGGATTAAATCGCACACGTTGAATGCACATTTATCATAACAGAATCACACCGAACAGACTGGGCTTTTTTACATGGTCATTGCTTTTTTACGCCTTCATAGCTTTTTTAGACGTGGAAAAAGATATTCAAAAAATTGCGGCACCAAACCAATTTTTGGACTAATTTGATATTTATTACGCACTATGAGATAATATTCTTTAAAAAGAAAATGATGTATTAGTAAAATTGTCCGTTTATAAGAACCTTGAGAAAAGAACAAAGAGCAATTGACCGGTAAATTGCTTTTTGCTCTTGATTCGAGGTATTTAGATTTGGTAAATTTTACTAATAAATCATTTTCTTTTTAAAGAATATTGTCTCAGAGAATGGAAATAATATGAAATTGGTGGAAAAATTGGTTTGGTGCCGCAATTTTTTGAATATCTTTTCCACGTGTAAAAAAGCAATTAAGGCGTAAAAAAACAATGATCATGTAGAAAAGCCCAGTCTGTTCGGTGTTAATATGCTTGAATACTTCATGAATTTGGCAAATAAGGCTTTAAAAAAACTGAAGTATCTTTTACAGCCCGCTCCATCTTTAAGACGTAGATGTTAGTCATATTGCAACAATGAGTACCGTAGATGTCCGGGACTTCGCTCCGTGCTGTTTGAAAGCTTTTCCGAAATTCTAATATTTAAGGAAGATCTTAGTCTTCACCGATAACATATCGTAGATCGGATCGGTAGAAACCATCCTTAAGTCCTAAAATTAAAGAAAGCTTACGAAAGGGGGAAGGTGTCACCCTTGGAATCTAAAGTTACCCGAATCTACAGTACAGTGAGAATCACTGTAAGTGATTCAAATTCGAATACCTTTAACGTTTGAAAGTTTGTAGCGACTTTAAGGATATTTAAACTTAGGCCACTTGAATTAAGGTAAAGTACCCTTACTCGACCGGGTTCCTCGATTCGACCGGTGGGTCAATTTTTGAATGTTTGGTGGTCAATGTCGTCAATTTCTATGAATTTATCACTGATTCGTATTATTCATGGAATGCTTGACCTATTAATGTTAGATCATACGCAAAATATTATAGGAATTATTTATAAATGAATTGAATAAATAAATTTACCAGTCGACACGAGGAACCGGTCGAACCAGGGCGCTTTACCTCATACAGCGAGCGTTCTAAAGCTCATCACATATTGTGCCCTTTATTTTGTTTAGTATTGGGGAAGGCTTTCAGGCTTCGCACACACTGTGGCATCGACCACTTCAAAATTTCCCATCTATGATACATTTAATAGCTATTCTTAAGTCACATAGTTCTTGAAAGAATTAGGTCAGATTCATTAAAATAATATGGGAAAATATATAAAGTGTTCGAAGCTACAGTGTTTGCGAAGCTTGGAAGCCTTCCCCTACCTAGTAAATTAGTAAGCCCCTTCTAAAATTAATAAAACTATCATTTAGAGAACAATAAATTCTCCAATAAATTGAATTCTGAATAACAGTTGACAGTTTAATGGGTGCCAGAGACAAAGATAAAGCCCCAGATTGATTGAAATTCTCTCCTGATTTTCAGTCGTATTTCGTGTATATCTGGCATTATATCTCTTGGGGATAAACTCCAACATCTGTCTTTTATTGCTCCACATCCGTGCTAAATTTCATTCAAAAAAAAAAAAAAAACTACCACATTATCGCTCCATGAAGGATTTCTGTTTCAGGTGAAGAATTTACATATCAATAGATAAAAGATGTCGTCTATTTCGTATAACATTTTCCATCGCGGAAACTTCGGAAGATAGGAATTTGGGACTTGAGGGTGATGTCGCGAAGGAGAGAGAAAAAAATTAAAAAGAATTTTCAGTAGATACCTCTTATGTACACAAAAAGTTCTTGTATATAGCATTACAAGTGCTCGAGAATATGTAAATTTGTCCATGTATCGATATCGATTTCACCAAGTCGTGCTTTGCTTCTTCAATGTTATGAAAATGCCATATGTATTTTTCTTTCTATTCATCGATGAATGACAAACAACAATCTTGGGAATTTTTCGTTATGCAAAAACGCAAAAAAAAAGAATTGAAATTGTTCTGTGGCGCAAACATTGTAATTTTGCCAAATCTTTTGTTCTGAATTTTTCAAATAATTTCCTCAGCTACATTCTTGCACTTCACAGAATGGAAAAAAATGGCTCGTAAAGAGAAGAAAAATTGCTATTTTAATTTATCTACTCCAGAAAGAAAAGCGAAATGAAAAGTTTGTTCAGTGATAGTGAAATTGAATGAAAACTAACCATTTATTAAGAAGAAAATCCTCAATATCGTCCTTATCCTTTGTCTTAAGTTCTCACACTCTCAATCGACTTTCCTCACGATAGAAGGAGGAAAGTCTGCCAAAATGGGAACAAAAAAAACTGTTATACAATGGAGACGCCTGGTGCCAATAAGCTTTTGTGGCGCTTTTGCAGAAGCAGAGGGAAAAAGCGTGGAAAATAGAGCCATATTTCCTTGAATATCCGTTTGAGATAGGGGCTGTTTTTCCCCTTTTTTTCCACACGTCGCGTCGGAACCTCGCACGATTTTACAGTGAAAAATCCTTGTAAAGCCTTGTTTATTTTTTTTTCACCATCTGTGGCCTCCCTCCGGGCATGAATGTCGAATTGATAGAGTTTATTGATTCAAGTGAAAGGGAGCTTAATAATTAAAAACAATCATTGGCTTCAATCATAAATCATGTTGAAGCTTTTGATGGGCTTTTTTTTCATCATGAAAATAAAGAGAAAGATGGGCAATTTTTGCCGCTAGATGAAATTTCAATTTTCTGTCCGATGAAATGTGTCTATCTATAATTTATGATAGGTCAAGGGGATGTTTTTCTGGGTCTTCGGCGTTAAACAATCAAGTATATAAGCTGAAAGGAGTATATAATAATGGATTACATGAAGACTTTAGCTTGTTTGTTTGTTAGACTCTTTGTCTACTAATTCGCGTGGTAAATTGCAAAGAGTTTTACTAAAGAAAAATAAATTAACAAAATGTATACGAAAACCCTTCAACCTTATTAAAAATTGCTGCTTAATATTTATTGGGCACTCAATAGGTCAAGTGGTAGAGCACTCGCTCTACGATGCAAGTGTCCTGGGTTCGAATCCCCTTTAGGTCACCAGGAATTTTTCTGGCGTTAAAAGTGTTTGGATTGCATCCAGTGAGCTTCACTGCACTTGATTCCACGCAGCGTGGGTCTGACAACCCCATCCCGTATAAGAAAAAATAATAATGCATGCCCATAAATCCCCTTGCGGGAAGGCCTTGTTCCTTCATGGAATGTTGTGCCAGCATTATTATTAATATTATTATTAATATTTGTTATATTTTAAAAAAAGAAACTTGTTTGAATTTTAATTTTTGTTATGAACAAGGTTATGAATTAAACTAAACCTAAGGAGGAAATCCATGAGATACTTGAAGGGTAAAGTGCCCTGTAGTCGGTTGGTTTCTTAACTCAGCCAGTAGTTCAGTGAGGTTATTTATTCAATCTATTTTGATTCGCAATAATATGGTCCAATCGGTCTTACATTATAACGCCGTTTAGGTTTGGAAGATTTCAGTGATCACCAGTGAGATTTTTCTTCACTTCAAGATTAAAACACCTTTTAAATTTTACTCAGAGCTTTTGGTCTGAATATGGGCCTTCTGGAGTGGTCGAATAATAGCCTCTACACACTGGAGAAATTTATGTCCATATTGAAGAGTTTTTCATATACAAAAGTAGGAAATATGCGTCATTATGGTCATAAATTTCCCTAGTGTGTAGTGTAGGGGCCATAAGAGTTATGTTTTTAATTATATCAAGAACAAAATTAAATTTAGAAATTATTATGTAATGAATTTAAATTTTAATGAGATTTACTATCATTTTATATAAATGGTATCATTATAATGATAAAACTAAAAATTACTTACACCGTAAGTATAACAAAAAACTATAAATAAATAGTACAATAGTAAAACTTGGCAGAAAAAAAATATGAAAACTCTGATTACAAATAATTGTAGGTAGAATTTACTATAATCATTGAAATTTATTGATATTATCAGTACAATGTGTGGGAAAGAGAGTTATTACAATATGAATATTTCTATTATAATTTTTTATTGCCTTTAAAGTGAAATTTTATAGTTCCCTATATTGTTCTCTGAATAAAATTTTCTTTTCTTTTTAAAATATAAAATCATCTTAAAACCGTTGCAGGCACACTATACCCCGGGGAGCCTTTTCACGCTTGGCTTCCATAAGCGTTTTTTTTTAATTCTAGAATTAAAGGACGGTCTAAATACCATCCTTAAGTAATAGAATTAAAGAAAATGTTTGATGATTTTCTGGTGAACATTGGTTTTTTCTTCAATCTTCTCCAGAGCTTTCGGTCCAGATAATGCATCTTCTTCCGTGGTTCTTCTTCATCACATCCGAAACGAAAGCCCTGGAGAAAATTAAAAAAAAGTTTTTTGAACCTTGAGGAGACTTCGCACCCACTAGCTAGTTCAAACGTTCAATAGAATTAAAGAAAGCTTACGAAAAGCTGGGGTGCAAAGTCACCCGCATATACGGCACTTTAGAAAATTGTTCAAGATTCAAGAATTAAAAAAAATGCTGCGATGTTTAAAATCATGATATTTGTTCCCTTCGAAATTATCTATAAATAAATTTGTATATCTTATTAAAATATACTTGCCAGCCACATATCGAAGTTTTTCACTCAATTCCAAATAACTATTACAATTAACAGTTTTGGTTTTACTGTTTTGTTGGTTAAAACGTATAAATATTTCTTGTTAAATCTATTGCCAATATCACTGAACGAAGAAAAAGACTAAAAAGTTGTTAAAAATTGATATTTTAGGCTTAATATATTTTAACAGCTTTGGAAATTAAATTTAATAAGTTTTATTCGGAAGTATTTTTTTTAATAAAAAAAGAGTAAAAAAATAAAAAAAAAACTAACCAGGGAAAGTGGAACCATGTTGAACTGCGGATATATTGATATAAGGGAAAGTGGGGCTACTTTGAGCTGTAGAGGTACACTGATATACAATTTTTCGAGTATTTCTGAAGAAAACTAGACATTAACGTAATGGAATTTAGCTTCAAAAATCAAAAGTGGAACTATATGTTACTTAAGATATGTTACTTAAAATGTACCATAATCCCCAAGGGGGATGTTGGCAAGGGAGCTCATTAAGGGACTCTCATACAGTCTTCCTAAAAATCTGTATGAAGTCATACCAACTGCGATTTCTCGACACAATAATTTTTCTCGAATTGCTCTGGAAGAACTCAGCAAATTACTCTCGATACTGAAACTTCATTCGAGTACAATTTCATCAATAATCCCTGTACTTATTTTATTTTTCTGGCCACAAATAATTAATCACGATTGAATAAATTTAATAGGAACAATTTGGTTAAAAATTCTACTTGTTTAACTGGATTAAAATTGAAATTATTGAGCAATTTTAACATTTTAATTTGTTGAATTCAAATTTAATTGAGCAACCACATCTATACTATTTTAGCAAGTTTAGACATGTTTTGGGGGGCCAAATATTAGTTGAAGTGAGATTTGCCTTGTGAATTAGATTTTTCGTGTGAAAAATGGGAAATTTTTTAAGACATTTACCAGAGAGGTGATACTCCTTATTGTGGACAGGTGTTTTTCTCACAAAATTTCGTGAAGATTTAGCTTATGTGATGACTAGGTTGGACAAATGCCTCGAGAAACAAAGGAGCATCATCTCTATGAAAGATATGCAGTGAGAAATGCCTTGAAATGCTCCCGGAAAGGCCAGGGAAATGGCGAATCCGCGCATACTTGGAGTACCGATGTCAATTCACTTTAATGAATGAATGATATGGACAGTTTTCGGGCTTCTTGTGACATTCTACGTTTCCCTTATATGAACAGGAAGAGGACTTGGTAAGATTGGTTCATGAAATGAAGAACAATGGGCATCCTGTTGAGGCGGATTAGCTGTCCAAATATACAGCCAAGTTGTCCAAATTAATAACCAAGCTGTCCAAAATTTGAGTCAAATTCATCTCTACATATCAATTCATTTTTAAACGTATTAAAACTGATTTTAGTAAAGATAAGACGATAAATAGCTTGCCAAGTTTCTTAACAACCTTTCTGAAAAGAGAGTAACAAAAAAGTCATTTAGTATCGAAGATATCGCACTTCAAACTTGAAACATAGATGCTTATTAGAAGATTGTCCCAAATTATGAGCCTTTACCCTATATAAAAGTAGCTCCACCTACCTAGACTTAATTCAATGTAGCCCAATTCAATAAAAGATTTCAAATTGCGGCATTTTTTTATTATATCGTAACACAAAATCTAGAAACAAGGAGTGATTAAATGTTTTTGTTCCATTTTAAGTTCACTAAAATTTGAATTAATCCTTCAGGTAGCTGTGACCTAAAACTCTTTTTGATAACAGATCACCCTGATGAGTTAAGAACATTTTGCGGGAAGTAGAGCACCTTTGAAATGGGGCTTTTTTCTAATGAAACTGGAGCTTTCAATAATATAATTTAACTTCACAAACTAATTAAGGTAAAGTGCCTTCGAGTCGACCGGTTCTTCGACTCGACCGGGGGTCAATATTTGAATGTTTGATGGTGAATTTCTATAAAATTGTCACTGATTCGAATTATGGAATAATTGACCTATTAATATTAGTACAAATATAAATAAATTGAATAAATAACTCTACCGATCGAATTGAGGAACCGGTTTGATGGTACTTTACCTTATGAAGCTAAATTATCATGATGATACTCAGCTTAATTTAAAAATATAATAGAAGACTAAAGTCAAATTTTAAAGGTGTCCCAATTCAAAAATGGCCCACTTCCCCCTATCTAATAAAATAGATCAGGATATAATTGAAGGCAATCTCTCAATGTCCAATTTCCTAATATGAAGATGGAAATTATCGTATTTGCAATGCAAACAATTTAATTTAATAGATTTCCTTTGATGCATAAATCAAAGCTGTTGATAGCCCAAATTCAATCGGTTGTGACTTATGGGGATTCCCGATTAGGTTTCCCGGTCGTAAACGCAAACAACATGATGATGGGGTGTCAATGAGGAGGTGATCCCTTCCATCTGCTGAGCCCCACTAAAAACGCCAAAGCCAAAAGGGCGGCTCGAATGACACACTGTCGCGACAATAACCCCACAACACCCCAGAAATTTCCTCTCTTGCGTATGCTCAGTGGGTGAAAGCTTGAAATTTTCCTCTGTTTTTGCTGAGGGGTATGGAAATCCCCTCCGGAAGAAAGGGCACAAAGGGCGAGAAATATGAGGTAAAATTTTTGGTACTTTAACGGGCATTGTTTTAAATTAACCGCCAAAAAGGAAGGGAATAAAATTGGTGGAGGATAAATAAAATGAATTTATTGGGTCATTTCCTGTGTTTGTGACCACTTTGTATAAGGGGAAAGTGAGTCTCTCACAGGGCTGTGGAAGGAAGAAAAAAAAGTGAAACAGAGAGAAGGGAGAGAGCAAAGAGAGAGAACCACCCTTAGTTGAGGGTAAAACTGTGGGAGGAAAATAAAGCTCCACCAGAGCTTCGTGGACGAATATTTGGTGTAACGGCACAGAGAACAGGAAGGAAAACCCAAGCTAGAAAAGTCATAGAGGAGGTTTTTTTTTCTTGGTGGTGTTGGTGCTCTGAGTCTAAATCTAAACCGACATCCCCAAGCACCCCCAGATTGCCAGCGACGTCGGAGGGTAGAAAGCTCTGGTTGTCGCTGGAGTTCAGTTCACTTTCAGCCAAGCTCGTGTTACGAGGTGAATGCGGAGGTGGAAGAGAAAGCACAAGAACTGATAAGAGACGTGATTTCCCGGGGATCTCTGACCCCCAGCAAATTTCCACTTTCACTGGACACTTTCCCTTGTGCATCAAATCATCAGTTCTCCCTTCTTGGTCCTCCTCAATAAAATAAAAAGCTCCAGCAGAGAATGTGGGTGGACTTATTTTCATGGTCGTAGAAAATTGTTGCTGGGAAAGTGAAGAAAATTGATGGTGAATAAGTTGCGTGGTGATACAAGGCTTAGTTTCACTTTCGAAAACTTGCAACTTATGCGGAAATGCAACACGTTGTGTGTGTGCAGGGTGTGTGGAAAATTTTCCTCAATATCTAAATTCTACATAGTACGCCCCCCCTCAACAATCTTGGCAAAGAATTGCGAGAGCCAAGACGAATCCGCCCCCCTAAACAAGTGATACTGAGGGTGACTTTGGGTGAAAGTTTTTTCTAGTTAAGCAGGACATTTCTGCTGAGGGGTGGTTTCCTGACATTGTTACATAATACTCCCATCCTCCTTGACAACAAAAAATCAACCAGCAAGACTTTTGGGGCTGAAGTGCTCGACCCATCGAGTAGGTGGACTTGAGACATGTGTTAGGTCGAGGGGTGTGATTGAAATTTATTGTGAGTGCTCGGGAATGTGATGGATTCAAGTGCATTGTGAATAAATCAACTCAGTGATTGAGTTTTGGTTTACTTAGGGATTGGCGTTGCTAAGTGCCTTGAACATTTGCCAAGAACAAAGTTCAGAAAGACCGCGCCGAAAGAGCTCAGATCCGAAATTTTGAAAAAAATCTGGAATGTTCCTGTTTGAGATTTTGGGATTATAGTGATTTTGCGGATGTGCAAACTTCAACCCTGTAGATTTAAATACTTGATGAAAACGTTGCAAACGTTGTCGTAAAGTCAAAAGATCTGGGACGTTCTAAAGCTTTTGGAAACTCTGATTCTAAAAGTCTTGTTACCGGATTCGAAAACACAGATTGAAAACCAAAACCGAAAACATTGAGGACATTGCAATCTGTTCCAGTATGTGCAAGGCTTGATACTGGATTCAGTTTTAAGTTAAAAAGCTTGATATCAATTTTGAAAAGACCTTTCAAAAGCTTTTGGAAACTCTGATTCTAAAAGTCTTGTTACCGGATTCGAAAGCACAGATTGAAAACCAAAACCGAAAACATTGAGGACACTGCAGTCCAGTATGTGCAAGGCTTGATACCGGATTCAACTTCAAATCAAAAAGCTTGATATCAATTTTGAAAAGACCTTCTAAAAGCTTTTGGAAACTCTGATTCTAAAAGTCTTGATACCGGATTCGGAAACACAGATTGAAAACCAGAACCGAAAACATGGAGGACATTGCAGTCTGTTTCAGGATGTGCAAGGCTTGAAACTGGATTCAACTTCAAATCAAAAAGCTTGATATCACCAGGACCAGGACTAAACGTAAAAGATCCAAAACGTTGTAGGCTATCTTGAAGTTATAGTTTGGCTCTTAAAAGACCGGATACTAAACTCAAGGATAACGATTAATATACCTAAGAACTGGATTCGCAAGCTCTACAACGTTGCAATCTGCTTCTGAACTTGTAACCTGGATTTTGGAAAATTTGACAAAACGTTCCTAAAAAACGATTTATGGATGTCAGAACTGAATACATAACATCTGATACATTGTTATCTATTTTGGAATTGTAACTTGGATTTTACAAAACCAGATACAGACTTAAAGCAAACCGATTTGTAGATATAAAAATCTGAATGTAAACATTCTCAACCACTGCAGTCTTTAGGTGGAATTTAGATTTGGATTTTGGAGCACCAGATACAAAATTTCAAAGGACCCATCTGGTAACTTTAGAGGAGCTGCATATAGATTTTCTAAAATCTTAAACCGATTTGTGGACGTCAGAACTGGATACAGGGCATCTGAATCATCGCTCTATATCTTTGATATTGTAACTTGGATTTTAGAAAATCAGAAGCCGAATTTGTGTAGCTAAATACTTTATACAAACGTTCGGAACCGTTGCAGTTTTCATGTGAAATTCTGATTTGGATCTTAGAACTGGATACTGATAATCTAAAATCCTGCATTGTGATTCTGAAATTGTGAATTGGATTTTGGTGTTACTTTTAAACAGGAACACTGCAGATAAAAGGACTATTGTAGTCTGGTCTGATACCGGTAATATGAAAAATTCTTTCGCATTATAGAAAGACCAACTTCGGATTTGAAAGCCTGGAACCTAGAATTTCGGCAGTGTAGAAGTTCCATCCCTAGTAGTTAATTATTCTGTAAACAAGGCTATGACTGTTGCAGTCTGATACCGGTATTCTTGATCCAAAAGATCTAGAACTTTGAAGTTTGATCCCAACTTTGGGAACCTTGGATACACAGTTAACAAGAATCATTCCGTCATCTTAGATAAGAAAACCCGACAAATTGAACCGTTTTAGTTGGATTCCGAAGTTGAGACTTGTTGGGAGCCCTGGTACCCTCTGTAAGCGCATAACTGCGCCATCAACGAACATAATCGAATGGGGGCACCCAGTTCAGGAGCAGAGTCCCTACAATGCTGCGGGCGGGATGGAGGCCATCAGGTGCAGCATGTTCCGGTCCCCGAGGCCAACAACAATAGGGAAGTTGTAGAGCTGCAGCAGGAGGATCATCGCAACAACAATCAACTGCTCAACAACAACAATCATATTTATGTCAATCCGCACTTTGACAGCTTCTCCCAATCAATTTGCTATACTTTCATTGATGAGACACAAACTACAATCCCAATCACTGAGACTAATACACCGCTTACCAATCGTTCTTTCTTGAGCACGGATCTGAGCATCGGCACAAACACTCGAGATATTAATAGCAACGGCCCAATACGTCCAATTCGGTATAGTAGGGCAAAGGACAAAATTAGACTGTTGAAGGAGAAATTTGTGAAGGGCAAGAGACAAAAGTGCAGCCAAAGCCCTAAACCATTGCCCTTAGATCAAGGTGCAAAGACAAATAAGCAAAGTGTTAAGGTGAAAAAGAACACAGTTCCGGCTAGAATGCGTGGTGCATCGGGACGTGGGGGTGATTCTGATCCGCTGATGCGTCGCCCAAGACGACGGATTGCCGACAAGTCGCCCAAGAAGCAGCAACAGAAGTAGGGATCAAGATGATATATATTCAAAATAAATGAGACATTTGCCTAAGCTTCAGTTTAAACTTTTTTTTGGTTGCCATGCCCCTCGCAGCCTTTTTCATTTGCTAAAGCACCAAGGCTTTGTTATTCAGCTTCATGTTCTCTACCATCGGGCCCCAGGGCCAACGAAATTCACTGCTAATGTTTCAATGGGATGGGATGAGTTGTATTCTTTGTTCCTGCAATTAACTTGAAAATACACACATCAAAATGCACAAATGCTTAATTGAACTTTTGCCCCAGCTTTAGGGTTAATGCTTTCGTGAAAATTTCAATGTGAATTGAAATTTTGCATCGTGCTTTTTGGGATTGTCTTAAGGGCTTGACTATGCCTTTAGTGAGAGAGCCAAGTGTCTAAAAGAAATCAAAGCGAAAAAGGAAAGGTTTCGATCCATTAGAAGAGACAGATAGACCTATCAAAATAGTGATACTGAAACGTTCACGTTCACACAAAATTAGACTGAAACAAATATTTCAGTCTAACTTTATTTTTATTAAATTGATCTGGAAAGCATTTTAAATATTAAAGTATGTAAACTAACACAGAACGTGATGGAATCAAAATCGTAAATTGAAATCAGTTAGTATCTTTCGGAGTTTAAAAAAATTAATAGGGGGAAATGGGGCACCTTTGAAAGCGGGGCACCTTTATTTTTTACCTATTTTTAAATAAAATTAAAGCTAATTAATATAATTTAGCTGCACAAACAGATTGAGGAGTTAAATTACATTATGATATGGCTCAGCTCCACTTAAACATGGGAGAAAAATCCCAATTTCAAAGGTACCCGACTTTCAAAGGTGCCCCACTTCCTCTTAGTGCGAGAATTTTTTTAACACTTAATAATTTGAGGGACAGTGAAACACGGTATTGACCTGGCTCCTTTCTCCTCTTAATTTGTCAAGCCTTGAGAAATTAAAAAGAGAAAGGAGCCAAAGGTCAATGCCGTGTTTCACTGTCCCTCATACTCAGTTTACTGGCCGAAAATTTTCTAACTTAATAATTTGATTATTGAAAGGGTGAATAGGTACTTCTTAGAGTAAAAGATTAGCGGTAATCAACACGATTTTACGAAAAATTGAAAAATATAGCCGCGCTCACCGTGCTATAAGGTTTCTGTGCTTAGCCAATACACGAACCATTCAGCCATAAAGTTATATCAGGGTATTAAAATGTACAGAAAACTGTGGTAGTTCTTCCTACTCTATATTGTGATTAAAAACAGTATTTTCGTTACTTATTTCCCTAAATATTCTAAACTTATTTCTATAAAAATGTCTTTTTATGGCATGACGGTATGTGTCTTCGCTAGTCAATGTATTTCATCACTTATTCAAAGATTTGAAAAAAATTCTCGGTATCTAACATTTAAAGCTCTCAAAATCAAAATTTTTCTGTCAAATTTGAATAAATTTCTCTATTTATCAATCGGATTAGGGGGAAGTGGGACACCTTTAAAAGTGGGGCACTTTTGAAATGGGTATTTTTAACCTATTTTTAAATAAAATTGAGCCTTATCGTGATATAATTAAGCTGTATAAAGGGACTGAGAAGCTAAATTACATTATTATATGGCTCAGTTTCTCTTAAAAATGGGAAAAAAATCCTAATTTCAAATGTGCCACACTTTCAAAGGCGCCATCTTCATAATTCACAAATTATTCAGGAAACACTTTCTATAACAAAATAATAAGAGTGAAACAAATAATCAGCTGAATGTATTTTAGAAGAAATTCAATTAAAAATTTAACTGAAATCGTAAAATAAAAACAACTTCAAAAAGAACCTAATAAGCTGAGATTTTTAACAATTAGCGAAGACACTGACCAATTCTCATACAACGATCTAGCTCTCGATTCAATTCAAATAAAGTCCCAGTCTCTTGTCGCTTTTTTATAATTTCCAGCGCATTGAATGACGTGAAATACAGAACTTAACCGAAACTAACCAAATAGAAATACTATTATAGTAAAATTCGGCGAAATTAGCCAAGACACGAACCATGAAAAGTACTTTTCACGTTACTTATCAACACAGAAAAATAAATAACGAAAGAAATCTTTTTGAAACATTTTTGAAAAATAACCTGGCAGTCTCTTCTGATAATCTCACGTTAAATATGAATGAAGTACTCCTAAACTGATCAGTGGTTGATGTCTCGACTTATTCTGCTAAATTTATTTCTGAAAGTCGCATGAGAGGATATACAAGAGGATAAAAATACTTTTCTCTGCTGCTATTGACTAACGTTCTCCTTTAAAATTCTTCTTACATTCTCCATAAAAAGGAAGTGTTTGCTTGACTGCTTAGAAAAACAATAAATCATTTTGGAAAGTTATTTATTTCCATGAAAAATACAACGCGGTTAATTAATTTATTTTTTTTTTAATTATTCACACCTGAAGGCTGTTTTCAGTAAAACAATGTGCATTAACTTGATTAACCGTTAATTTTATCGATTTAAGTACTAAAAATCATATTTATTTCCCAAAATTTCAAATAAAATATGTTCCTTAACATTTTCAGTAACTGAATTCTGGTTCAATGGCACGTGATCCAATTTACTTGAAACTTTCAGCAATAATTGAACGATTTGAAACATATTTATATAGCATCTCCTGTTCATATCTTGCCAATAGGATCAGAGAACTAGTGTTGGGTTTTGTATGAAACCACATCCACCCTTTTTTCCACCCTTCAATGTCAAATTGTTGCACACAGTGTCGATTTAATTTTTATGATATGTATATGGGGCAAAGTCGATTAGTAATTCGAGGTCAGAGGCTATTTTTTTTATTCTTACACATACAATATCCCGTGCACCCGTCTAATAGCACACGATTTTATAATTATCAAGCAATGCTTTTTTCATGGTTAACAATACTCCAGCAAATGCAAACGGATATTTTACCATGTCATTCCCATTGATTCGGTTGCGAGATGGCAATTTTCCGGGTGAAAAATTGTTCAACCCCCTACGTCATGGGTTCCATAATGCATGAACCTTGTGATACCCCGACAGAGACTTTTCACCTTTAAAGAAATCACGTGAAAAACACTTTAGAGAAATTGAACTAAATCCATGGTTTCTGTTGTCGAAAAAATGCATGATGACTTTTCATTACGGTGATAGTCCACTGAAGGTGAAAGTGATGTCTTTTTAGCAAATTAAATTCTGTGGGTAGAAAATTAGCCTCGGTTTTACGTGGTGGGGTTGGGGATGGCTGTAAAAAAGACACCGTGAAAATCAGAGGTATAAAGAAGCGGAAAAATGTCGTAAAAAGACAAAGAAAGAGAAAATTTTCACACGCGAAACCATAACGCTAAGTGGACATTCATTGAGGGGTTAGTCATTGAAGAAGAAAGAATGTAACCTTAAGTGAACCGTTTATAATTAAACCTTTGAATATTGTTGGAATGTTTTGACTAATCCCCTTGGAAACATATATAAAAATGTTGTATAATGGGCTTTGCACATTTATTTCTGTTTTATAAATATTTTGAAATAATAATTTTTTTAGATAATTGTTATATAGTCTAAGGGATCTTGGTGCCTTAATGGACACAGAACTGGCTTAGAGTCACAGAGGTCCTGATCCTGAGTACGATTCTCTTATCGAAACCGTTTTTAATGAGAAATTTAAACCATTCGGAAGATAAATGTTCAAGGATTTAAAAAAAGGGGTGGGCAAATTTGAGTATCAGATCGACTAATCGTCGCCACTAAGTCTCCATGATAGGTTGATCATCAGCCATTGTGGACCGTGAGTTTTATATCTGTTTACTCTCTGGTCAAAACTCTGTGAAGGCAGCGCAGAGAGAGTATTTCTTCTGGATAGTTTGACAGATTTCTAAATCGCTTAAAATCAATTTGTGAAACGTTTAATACGTTAGACGAAAAGCCGTGATAAGCGTAAAATTCCTCTGCTGTGGCTTACCCATAAAGGCTTTGCCCCCTACTCTTCGCAAACTTGTCTTTAATTCTAAAATGTTTGAACGGTCCTTACGGTCCCTACCGACCAGACATGGTAGATCGAATCGGTAAAGACCATTCTCAAGTGCTAGAATTAAAGAAAAGCTTACAAATAGGAGGGGCAAAGTCACCCACGGAGGACAAAGTCACCCTCATCTGCTGTACCATGTCGGTATGACCTGCACGTGCATAGAGTGGATCGATAGAAAGGGGACTCTCCGGTGATGGTCAGTGGGTTTGAAGTCACCTCACAAAAATTACTTCTTCACTCTTGCCCAGAGCTTTCGGTCTTGGATACGGTCCTGGATATGGACCGAAAGCTCTGGGTAACTTCAAATCCACTGGCCATTACCGGAGTGTCCCCTTTCTATACGTATCACGCCAGTCCTTCACCCAACTATAGAGTGGATCTTGATGCAAGAAAATTCACTTATTGCTCGGCCAGTCATTCAGTGCCAGCTCTTAGTCGGTATACTGGTGTCTAAAGGTCGTCCTCAAGTGTTCGCACCACATAATCCTCGAACTCTTTGATTTTGGTTAACAACACTTCATAGAGGGAGCAAACCCAGCCTAAAGCTAGTGATCTTAATCCCGTTCTCTAGCAGTTCTGGATGCAAAAATTAAAAATAAAAGTAGTTATGCGTACTTTTTGTAGGTTTACTTTATTTTATTTATTTAGAGCCTCGATCATCACACTGATGACTTTGATCCTTGGACCAGAGCGCAGTGGTTGGTCTAACAGGTAGTCCATATTGTTTCACTTTGGCCGTTGCCTGTACAATCCATTAAGGTTACCATAAATGCGAGGGACTTTGTACCTCTGTTCTTCGTAAGCTTTTTATTTAAATTCAAACATTTAATTATAATCTAAAGGCTATAAACGCTATAAAGGTACCCAGAGATGGTCTAAAAACCATCTTTAAGCGCTTGAATTAATTAAGAGCTTACGAAAAGCAGAAGTGTAAAGTCACAAATGATCCCCGTTCGCAATTTGCTATGAATGATTTTTCATCATTACCATGATCATTTTCAACCGCATATCCCTACTCGGGTAGCGGGCCCATGATATCAAGGTTAACAGCCAACGCTTGTCGATCCTCCGCCAGATGTTCGGGTTCGATTCCAAGGCTCTCCAAGGCAAGATTCTGAATTTGATTCTGCCACCTTGTCCTAGTGGACCTAGGTCTCCCCCGAGTTCGAGGTTACCTATTATTTAGTGGTACAAACAAAGTGGTAGAACGATTTAGTGGTACAAAAATGCTGATATTTTCATATACGGAGCTACTTCTAAACTAAACTGTTTGTAGTCAGCTTTAGGTTTACTAAGCCAAATGGCTCTTTAGAGCCTCGGTCATCACACTGATGACCGAGATGATGGTTGATTTAACAGCTAGTCCACTGCTGTTTAGGACCAACTACAACCGATTCTTCTCCATTAACTGGGACACCTTATGGGTATCCCATCTTCACGGATTTTCTGGAAAAGCTTTCTTCATTCATTATCTGAACATTACGGCTTAAGGCTGGCCTAGATTATGATGACAATAATAAATTCAGGATCATGCCTAGACACGTTTCGAAATCAGCCCGAATATTGAAATAATGGCGAACCAAGAGACTTGAAGAGGTCGTAGAAGGAGTCCCTGTCCCTAAAATAAAATAAATTCAATAAATAATTAAATACAATAAATTAATTAAATAAGGAAAATTCTAATGGGTCATTCATCAGAGAAAACTTAAACTATCTGAGCGAGGTAGCCTTAGGTACTCAGGAGAGACCTTCTAAAAGTCAGGAAGAACTCTCAGGCACCCACGAAAAATCTGGAAAACCAATAGGAAATGCACAAAAATTCTTGAAAATTATCGATAAATACTTAAAAATATTCTAGACACCTTTAGAAAACCTCGACGAACCGTTCGGAATACACGGAAAATTCTCGGGTGTCCATACAAGTGCTGAATAACTTTTGCGAATCTTTGAAAACTCTTGAGAGACCATTACAAATCAGCTGGAAACATTTTGGATCACTTGAACGAGGATCAGCAATTCATTCATACAGAACTTGCGTAACCCGTTGGTGTTGTCCTTTGGGATCGATTGGTGCGATCGAACCAAGATACTCCACAAATATTCTCTTTACAGCCCTGTTCTCGCAAGGGGAAATTATTGGCAATTCTCAAACAATGACCGTTACAATTTTAATAAACGATATCGACTTCTACAGTAGGAATGCTGTAAAATTCTTAAAAAAGCACCGTACTTGGGGCGAATTTTTGAAGAAACTTTTGAAACCATCAGAAACAATTTTGATTATCGTAAAGCACGATCAAGAACCAACAAAAAAGTCAGGAAACTTCCCAAGCACCACATCTTGGCTATTTAACTGTTAGATAACGTTTTCACAACTTGTTTGGTTGTAATAACCTTTTTTTAGCGTTGGCACAACGATAATTTCTGGTTAAGTTATTTTGTGCTGCTTGGGCTCTTAGAACTCTTAGAAACCCTTACAGAAGAGCCTTATTACCTCGCTAGTCTCTTATTGACACACAAAAAGAATCTTCAAGGGCTCATAGACTTTTAAAGAATCTTGGAAATTCAAATAAATTTAATGAAAAATTCAATTGTTTATGTCTTAGAAAATTATTTTATACAGCTCAATGAAAATAACCCCACTTCTTAGAACATATTTTGAAAATATTAGTAGTATTATTGTTCCATTTAGAGTGTAACATATTTATAACACAAAATCAAATGTGCATTGCCCATTTTTTTTGGATAATTAAAATACAAGCTATCAGAACCAAAAATTTTCATTTTTAAGACCAAAATATATAAAAACATAAATCCGTAAGCTTTTGTCTAACATTTTAGAAAGACCAAGAGAAACAATTCTTTTGTCATCCAGTCATGTTTTTATAAACAAAATTAATTGTGCGCATCCCATTATTCCCAATTATGTATTTGCTCTTGTCGAGAATCTGTTTCTTTGTTCTCAATTCTCAAAAGAGAACCCCAACCCGGAAGTTCCTCCGGGTTAGTCAATTTATTCTTCTTCCAGGAGAGTATGGTAATTTTTCCTTTGAACGAAAATAAAGTGATTTTCTTTTATGTTGCGCCAAAAGCTTCTTGTTTTTTGGGAGAACATTCTTTTATTTTTTTTATTTTACCGAAAGCATTTGCTGGTGATGCTTTTCTGTATCAAACTGAAGAAAGAAAAAGCCTCTTTTTTTCTTTGCATTGTACCGAGGGGTTAGTTATAATAGCTTTTCTTTTTGCCACAGCAGCTGTGCATGTTGCAAGGCTCAACAATTGGTATTTTCAAATGCTTATGAGGCTCATGCAAATTGTGCACAAAATCTCACATCAATTATTTAAATAAAATTTCAGCAAGTTCAACACAAGGTAAAGTTCAAAATCCATAACTGCTGGTGTTCTTGATAATTTTAATTATTTAGAACTTGAGATACTTTCCAGTTAAAAGTTCATTTTTGGCAGAGGAAGGCTGCAAATGAAACAGACCTTTCGTGCTAAAGACTATAGTTAGGTCGTAAATATTCATTTAGCTAGGAAGGAGAATTTGCTGTTCAACAGTAAAGGAAATAATTTGTAACGAAAATTGTCCTAACATTCATACTGAAAGTGTCTTGAGATAAATATTTTCAGGGAAATTTTCATTCATATGCGTAGCCCATTAAACATGTTGATGTGAGTGAATTCCTTTGTAACACTTGACAATTATCCAGGGGATTAATGGTTAAAATGGTTAAAATGCCAAGATATCTACTTTTGGTGGTTAAAGAGGTTTTGGTGTAAAAAGCTTTCGTGTATTTTTAATTCAAGGCATCATTTTCCCAAAAAAGTTATCTACCTTTTGGTGGAATAGAAGGGTAAATTTATAGATATGATGGTTGTTAAATTTTCACCAGAAAATAAGTACAAGTACCTCACTATCGCATATGCACATACAATTTTCTTTTATGTTGGCTGTTTTCACTGACATCTGTTTTCCACAAGACACAGAGGGGTTGTTGATTCTACCAACATAGCCCTATGTTTGCTTCTATCATTTAAAAATAGTCTAAATTTAGACCAATTGAGACTTATTTAAATTCAATTAAGTATTTAATTACATTAAACATTTTAATGCCCTAGACGTACTTACGACTTAAGCCGAGAGAATGCTTAATCATACGGCTTAGCAAATGGGTTCCTGTTAATTAAACGGCTTAGTTAATGGGAACCTGATTTTAATTTAGTGAAATTGCTCACTCACTGAAAACTGAGAATATTTACTTGACAGTAAGAGCCCCAAAACAACCTTTCAGCACCCATAAGGAAGGCAATGGTTGGGCGTGTCAAAGGTGTAAAATAAGATTGATGGGTTACGTCCGTCGACTGGGTTAACATGTGTTGAATAGGCCATACACTCTATAATATTCAGTTACAACTTTTTCAGGGGTGTTGTTTGGACACTTCTAAATTGTTTCGTCATATATACTTTCTCTAAAATAATTTCAAATATATTTAAAAATTATTAAAAATATAAAAATTACTGTAGGTTGTATGTCGGACACTTTGTTACAGAAAAAATAAAATATCGTCCACCTTGTGTGAAATACCGTACAGATTGTTTCCGCTCATTCGATGATTTTGATCAAATTTGGTGTTTATCTATTCTAGAAAAGATAAATATTTAAAAGTTCGAGAAATCATTCCATTATTTGGTTCCGGTGTCCGGTATTTCATTCAAAGTAGACGATATTTGAATCCTTCCTCTTACCTCGTTCCAGTACGCATTACATTTATAATAAAAAAATTAGAAATATACTCCCTATCTCCCGAAATAAGTCGTACATTCTTTCATATAAAATGTACTAGCAAACGTATGACTTATTTCGGGACAGAGGGATTAATATTTTGTAAAACCGAAAGTAAAAAAAATCAGTTTTTTACTGTAAAAGTTTTTGCATAGTGGTTTCATATTCAAAAATTGACCCACCGTTCGACTCGAGGGCACTTTACCTTATTTTGTGTAAGCCCAAATGGGGCTCACCTAAAATAGAATTACCAATTTCTAGAGGGAGAATGGGGAACTGAGGTTTGCCACCCTTATTTCAACTTCCTGAGAGTGACTGTCCACGGCGACTGATGATCACTCACTGAAGTACTGATGTTAATTGCCATAAGCAACAAGAGCACCATATAGCAACCTTCAGCACCCGCCTTGGGATGATAGGGGTTGGGCGTGTTAAAGGAATAAGGAATTGGGATTGGTGGGTTGCAGCCGTCGACGAGGGTTGACATGTGTCGAATAGGCCGCACGCTCTACATTTGTAAAATAGTTTGTAAAATGTTTGTGAATTGATACTGAAGACTTACAAAATGCATCTGAATCGTATAATCCATTAAAAGGTTCGCCAAAGTTTGATCTTTTTCACATATATTGTTCATAACATGACCATTTGACGACAATTAATTTTTCTTTCACAAACATTTATTCGTATATATTCGTAAACACAAAAATATTTGTGAAACTTTCTCATTTGTTTGCAAAGTTTGTCCAGGTATAGACAGAAATTAACAAATGTTCGAAAAAGAACTAGGAATGCTCGTTATGTTGATCTTACGAATAATATTTGTGAAAAATATGACAAACAAACCTTTACGAACCATTTGATGGGTTATACCTTTAAGAACGAGAGAGTCAAATATTGGAGGCAGAAAAACCCACTTTTTGACTTTTTAGAGAAAAACATTTTTTTGGGGCATCGGTGTCCATATCGTCCTTCAAGGTTATAATATTCACGAGCATTTCATAAGTTCACAGTGGGAATTTACAAATCTATATGACCTAGGGTAAATGTCCTAATTCAAAACCATTTCCAGACGCTTTAACTTTGACAGAAGATACAACACATTAAGTTTATATTTTTTTCTGATGAGAATTACATAAATTTGCTCCTAGTCTTTTCTAGAATGTTACTGTTATTGAAAATTCTTTAGATATATTTTAAAACTTCTTAAATACAAGAAAAATACGCGAGCGTAAAATGCTTCTATTGGAAACAAATTAATCCAAATGGAGTCAAGGGAAAGTTTCTAATTGGGGACAAACATTGTATAAGTGAAACCGCGACGAAAGGCGTCCAAAACTTTATTGAGTTGCTCTTGAGTGCAGGATATGTTCTTATTCCTTGTATTTTCTCCTTTTCCATCTAAAACAATAAGAAAATCTCTCCAAAAAATTATATTTCCGGGATTTCCTATATTGAAGCATTTGCAGACACTTCAGAAAAACCCATTTGTTCACGAAATAGGTAATTATTTCATTTGAAAACTTCACGTACCGGTAACAATAAAGATTAGCACTTAATTTGACCAAAATTAGCCAGAAATATGACATAAGTGTTTAAAAAAAAACGAATAAACAACAGTCACCTTATTGCGTTTTTCATTGTAAAACATGGTTAATCGATGAAAAATTCCATGGTGAAAAGGTACACTTTTAATTTTTCTGAGAAATTAACAAATTAAAATTTGTGAATATGAATGGATTTTCGCTTTATTTGGAGCAAAATTAACTAAATAATAAAACTGTGGCATAGAAAATATATAAATATAGCAATTTAGTAATGTATTTACCATGAAAACAGTGATGTTTCCTTTTGCAGTAGCGAAAAATTTCCATTTAGAGCAGGTTTTGAATTAGCTTAATTTTTTTTTCTATAGAGGGTTTCTAATGAAAGTAAGTTTTTTATTACCGTAGATACGTCACTGTACTCAATCACATCGAACAGACTGGGCTTTTTTACATGGTCATTGCTTTTTTACTCCTTCATTGCTTTTTTACACATGGAAAAAATATCCAAAAAATTGAGTCATCAAACCAATTTTTGCATCAATTTGAGCTTTTTCCGTTATCTGAGACAATATTCTGTAAAAAGAAAATGATATTTTAGTAAAATTAGCCAAATTTAAATACCTTGTACAAAAAGTAAAAAGCAATTGCCCGGTCAATTGCTTTTTCTTGACAGTTCCATATTATATAGTCCGTTAACATTCTCTATTTGAATTCACTGTTCGAAATTTCATCGACCGCCATCGAAATCAGCTGATGCCAGGAAAAACCAAAACAAGGGAAAGTTTACTCATAAAACTCTTGTGAAAACTTTTGAAATACATTTAAAATGAGTCTAGGCTTAGTGAAATTAAAGTTTAGTATAAAATACATGTAAATAATGTGAATTACATTGTTTTGAACAACTGAAAATATTTCCCGCCTTGGACATTTTACTTACACTGGATGGCGCTGTTCTCAGTGAGTTATCTAATCGAAAAAAATGAAGGTGTCATATCACTTATCCATTGCTTCTTTGAAAATCGATTATAAGAGCAATGGCCCAGTCTGTTCAATGCTAATGTGTAACTTTGCACCCTTGCTTTTTGCAAGCTTTTCTTTAATCCTAGCTTCCTTAAAGGTACTTAAGGAAGATTTTTAAACCATCCTTAAGTGCTATAATTAAAGAAAAGCTTGTGAAAACAAGGAGTTCAAAGTCATTTCCGTAGTGCAAAGCACCAACATCTACGGGTCTACGGTACAATTTTTTTTTTTAATTTAGTAATAAACAAGTTTATTGGTGGAAATGTTTAGTTCAAGGGGACAATATACCCCTACCGGGTCTCGGTCAAAATCCCGAAAGCCACAATTCCGAAGGCCAAAATCCCGGAAGCCAAAATCCTGAAAGCCAAGATCCCGAATGGGTCAAAATTCCGAAAGTCACTATCCCGAATTTTTAAAGTATCATAGCTACTTCCGCGATTGCACCCGGGCTTACTGGAGGCAAAGGGAAATTTTCTGTGCTTGGGAAATTTTTCTACACACTATCCTACATATAATTTTATCCCCTTCTGCGCAATAGGCAAGACTGCTGGGTCCTGGGCGGACGAGATCTCTGATTCGACTCTCAAACTTGTGAGCTCGAGTCCCGCCCGTTGCAAGAAACCGTATGTCGGAAAAAGTCATTTTCACAGTGATAAAACGTAATAAAATGCAACGCCTATGCCCAAAACACTCTGGGAGAATGGAAGAAGCATCCACATTGCGTGGAATTTGCTCCAGGGCGGTCATGATTGGCGGACGACAACATGATTGCATTGTAATAAATATATCCCGATATGATTAATAATAATAATCCTTTTCAGGATTTTGAACATTAAGGATTTTAGCAGTCTCTGGCCTATACCATTTTGTGTTCCAATACACATGGAGGGGAATTCTGTAACACTCTGGCAATGCGGACAAATTGGGTTCGAATATTAGGAGAGCTTTTTCGAAAATGAGATTCTGTAACCATGACATTGTCATTTCAGCTCACGTGGCATTGTCAGAAGTCACATATTTGAGATTTCTGGCAATTAAAAATGACAATGAATTTTGTTAAACTCATCAACTAAGACAGACTGTATTTTCATAAAATCATTAAGTAAAGGGATTTCATTAAAAAATCAATGAATTGCATTTTCGAACTCATACACTGAGAGAAATCCGAAAAAGTTAAAATAACATTCCGGAAATGTTTATTTTACCCTGCAGTATTGATCCGAAATCGGTATAAATATTACCCTTTTTAGGTGTATTAGGGGTTAAAGTTACCCTTTTTCATGTAAATCTACCTGGTGTAAAATAAACATTAAAAAATGTTGATATATTTCTACACCTAAAATGTGTTAAAGTTATGAGGAAAAAAAGTTAATCGCAACCCCGTTTTTTTCTCAATGTATGATATGACAGAAAAAGCTCGATTAGCATTGTCACGTTTCGAACTCACGCGTGACAATGCCACGAAAATTACAGAATTCCCCTACTGGTCATAAACGTAAAAGCTCTCAAGAAGTCTTGCTAGCCTGTCCCACGTGCTCCATGTCCTTCATGTACAGCAGTCCTTGCCCAAAATTTCCGACTAACAGAAAATTCCTACACGCACCTCCTTTTACTCTTATATAATTCGCATGGAACATAATGCCCCGTCTGAGGAGCTTTTAATGTGCTATGTAGCGCATGCGTGGCACATGGTTAAAGCACGCCGGACTTTAACTATATACTCGTCAATTTTTTTTGGGGTGGAATTATGCAATATTCCGGTATGTACAAGTCACCAAGTTCTTGGAAAGAAAAATCACATAACATTCCCCATGTTCCACATTTTTCTTCCTCCCCCTCACAGCTGCAGCGGGGTGGACTTTCTTGTGGTTTGAAAGCACTTCTGAAGAGAGTATGGCAATTGGCCCACTTTAGACCAGTTCGAAAGCTCGTCGATGGAGGCGCCTGGTGAAAGTTTGTCAAGAGTGATTGTAGGGCTATTTTTGGGGTTTTCCATGGGGTATTTGCCGGTGAATTGCAATTTGGTAGAGAGTTGAGATGTTGTAGGTGGTGATTTGATGGGGTTTTATGGATGGATGGATGATTGATTGGGAGAAAATTGTGGGTGAAAATTTGATGTTGAGTTAAACTGTTATACATGGTCTTTTTTTTGGCGGGGAAAGTGTTGACAGGGTTGTTGTGACTGGGGGTCTGGGCAAAGATGGCGTTTTGCATGAATCACAGGGGGAGCAAATCCTCCTTGACTGAATTTCTCCTTTGTCATCCCCCAACGGGAGGAAACACGGAAGAGGCCAAACTCTTTGGTCAGAAGAGATTCCGCAGAGATATTTGCTATAATATTTTTTAGGAGAATGTCAGTGTGGAACAAGTTTGTTGCTTGTTAATTGTGGTGTTGTGTTTATATTTGGTTGAAGTTGTAGGTTGGTAGAGTAACTGGTACTAAAATAAAGCAGCGACAAGAAAATATGCCTTGAGTAAATATTTGTGTATGTGTTGACTTTGGTGCGGCGTGCGATAAATGCAGGACCAATTTCCTCTAATATTGACTGGAGGATGGGCACGAGAGGTATCCCCTGCCAACACGTAAATGTGATTGGGGAGACCTGATGGGGGAGCATTGTGACTTTTTCTGCCACTCAAATTCACACGCACAATGGCCCTAAGTCGATCAATTTGGCACAGAGATTGGGAGCCAAGAAATGGGTGATATGGGTCCACGGGGTGGAGATAGTGGGGCCAAAAAGCTCAGTATTGGCGTATGTGTGTGAATAAATTGAAAAAAAAGAAAAAAAATCCTCAGACTCTTGGAGGGATATATGTAGTGTTGAGCAATCTCTGCATGTGTGTTGGTGTTTTATGTGCCTACATAATAACTTCTTTTTTTTTCCTCTCCACCCCAAAAAAGAAAAACTTGGGCTCCACCAGAGTCTCTGTCTCTCTGGAGGGTGTGCGTGGAATAGAATAGTGCGAAATTGTCAATATTCTTTGCCAAAGCAACACAGAGACCATACCAGAGAGACAGCTTCGGGACAAGAATAAAAGCTCATCTGTGAAGTGGACAACTCTTAAAAGCTTCCAACGCTTAGTCTGCAATAATTTTTTTTATTATTATCTTACTGTCCCCTTCCGGTTTCCCAGAGTGGCATTTTCCTGATGGAAAATCTAAGCCAAAACACAGACACATAGACATTGTGGGAGGCCTAAAGAGAGAAAGCTTCTTACCCACAAATTCCTCAACTTTGTATCAGTTGTTTCCCCGAAGTCGTGGGATTGATATCACAATCTCGAAAGACATAAGCCATGAAGTTGTGCTAAAAGGGGGGTTAGCCTAACCCTTACCCCCAACAAAAACAAATCGTCGTGAGTGACAGTGGCTCTAAAAGAAAAAAGTGGCTGAAGGGCGTTTAATGACTCAATTAAAACATCAACTAAATGTACATAGCAATTAACATTAGTAGTTAAAGTCAATGATGTGTTGTCCCTCTACCATCCCCATATATCTACATCAATCTGCAAAATGTTATCTCTGTGGCTTCCGCAGTATAATTTATTTATGCTCACTCCTATACAAAATTGTAGGTCAACAGAAAAAGCTCCATTTGGTGTCTCTATCTCATGGATATTTTTCCTTTTATTTTTCGTTTTTTTTTCCTTTTTACTACACCCAATCCTAATCTCTGACATTCTTTTCCTTCCTCCCTCAACTGTTAATGCATTGGATTTTCAAAAAAAAAAAAACAAGAAATAAACCTCCTTCAAGGTATAGTGACTTTTTGATTGAAATTCACCCATTTTGGCTTTTCCACTATCATCCTCACGTGCTTTGTGGTAATTACTTAACACTGTGCAATTTTCCACATGCACACACACTAACAATTCATCCATATCTATAGAGGCTGTAGGTGGTTAATATATATATATAGGATGAAAATTCCACCCATGTTATTTGGAGAGAGAGACTTTATTGAAAATTTCCATTTCCATTTTGCCCCTCCCTCCCAGCGACAATCAATGTGGCTTTCGTCACGGAGAGGAGCTTTAAGAGAAAATTATAGTGTCATTGAGATTAAAATGCTTTCCATCTTGAGCTTCGGTATTTATGGTGAGTTTGACTCTAGCAAAAAAAAAAGAGATTTTTATACTCTTGAGAATCCATTAAAGTTAATTTATATTCAGACATCTCATTTATAGTTTATCTCCATTATTAACTACAATATCTTGCTCTATTCCACACTTCATCCTCAATGTCCCATTGGAAAAATGTTTTTCCAATTCATTCTCCACTCTCGCCCAAAATGGGTTTAAAAGAAGAGGGGATTATATAATGTCAACGCTAATAGGAGCTTATTCCAACACTGAGAGAAAAATATCCTTAGACATAATCCTTTTAGTTTACGAGACTTTGGCGGATTAACAGAATTATTATTTTCAAACTGAAGAAGATAATTTAAAATAATTGGGATTTTAAACGCAGCATTTTTATACGAGTTTCACATAAAAGTTCTAGGTGGGATAACATTAAAGATTTCTTTCGAACAATATTTCGTTATGACTAAAGCTTAAGTATTTCTAATTCACTCTGAAATTGTAAGTTTCTTAGATTTCGAATAATTTTAGACGAGTTTATACCAGAAAATATAGTGGAATCTTCTTGTATTGTAAGGTAAAGTGCCCTCGAGTCGACCGATTCCTTGAGTCGACCTGTTCCTCGACTCGACCAGTTGTCAATATTTGAATGTTTTAATGGTGAATTTCTATAAAATTGTCACTGATCCGTATTTATTTATGGAATAATTGACCTATTTATGTTAGATCATACGCCAAATATTAGTGAAAATATAAATAAATTGAATAAGTAACTCTACTGGTCGAATTGAGGAACCAGTCGACTTGAGGGCACTTTAGCTTACAATGCTCATTTCGAGGGGTAACTCGTTTGGGGGAACTCGAGCCAATTTGGCTGGGGAACCCATACATTTTTTTCAGGGAACTCGAGCCAATCTGATTGATTATGAGTTACCCCTTGGCTCATTTTGATAAAAGATATGAGTAGTATAAGTGGAACACTCTTGGCAAAAGAGGTCATTCTAGCCTCAAACACACCAACATAAAGTTCTTAGGATTCTTTTTTGAAGTGGTATAATTTTCGACAACATTTCTAGATAGTTAAATGCAGCGGAGTAGTTCATTGTGTAAAATACTAATGACAAAAGCATATATTGAACAGTACTAGAACTGTTCTTACTATTTAAAAGATTTCTTATTCAACCTCAGGAATGCTTAATTTTCTGTTCAGAATTTTAACTTGATGTAATTTTCGACAACTTTATACCACAAAATATTATGGAACCGGAGAGTTCTTAGTATAGTAGCACTTTTGACAAAAATAAAGATCTTGATTGAAAGATTTTGTTCAAGATAAAGTTCTTGAAGTTTTCTTGGGGTGGTATAATTTTCGACATCTGTTTTAGACAGTTAATTGTAGTACAATATTTCATTGTGTAGAACACCAGTGACAAAAGTGTTTATTGAACATTGCTAAAGCTGCTTAAAATATGACTTTCCTGATCTCAAAAACACTTCATTTGATTCTAAGACTGTTTGTTAATTGGTATAACTTTTAACAACTTTTAACAACTTCATACCACAAAATATTATAAGACCGTATTGTATTGCACAGGGTACTTCTTAATAAGAGATTTATGTAGTATTAGTAGAGCAATCTTGACGGTAGTTTTCAAGAAGTGGTCTAATTTTTGGTAGTTTAATTCCACAATAATTTTATAGTACAATATTTGAACACTAGTGAGAAAAATATTTATTTATTATTACTAGATTTTTGGTAATTTCCGACGATTAATTCAATAGGTCTGGAAACCTGTGAGTGTCGGGTAAAAAGAAGTAAAGAAAATTTTCAAATTCTTCCCAAGGCTTTCGGCTCGAACTTCAAACTTTCCTCAGGTGTAAAATTTTTGCCTTTTATTGCTTTGTCAAAGGGTATTTTGGTTCACAGGGTATGGGACTTGGAGCACTGCACTTAATTTTCTACTTATTTTAAGAATTTTTAGCAATTTTTCCCTCTTTGTGTGTCTTTCTTGAAAAAAATAATTCGTAAAATTGTTCGTAAATAGTATAATCCACTAAAAAGTTTGTAAATCGTTCACAAACATTGTGCGTGATATGATCACATTACGATCTTTTTCTGTTATTTTACAAACATTTGTTCGTAAATGTTCGTAAATTTTGTCATTTATTCGTAAAATTTTGCCAGACAAACCAAAATTTACAAACAAATCTCTACAAATAAAAAATGCTTATCAATTTACGACCTTTCCAATGAGTTAGTAACTACGAGCATTTTGTGAGTCTCTAGTAGGAATTAACAAACATTTACAAACAATTTTTCAAAATATTTTTTTGTGTGGAGTAGGAATCTCATTTCAAAGAATATAGCCATTTTTCTCAATTTAGCTTTTTTGACCAAAGACTTTAGACAAGTTAGCTTTACTATTAAAAAAATGCTGTTTTTTTATTAACCCAGATATCATATTTGTTGTTACATTTTTCTTCTAAAGATTAATTAGAAATTATTCTCATTAGCGTTCTCAGAGGTTTTCAAAATGAGAGGTAACTTAACAAGACCTAACCAAATTTGGCAGTTTTAGACGACTTCACTATATAACTCTGCTTTCTTACCAAAGATTATTGTTCATGAAAAGTCGTGTATAAATTTGTACCAATTTCCCCATTTTAGACGAATTACTAATACTCTTTGAAATATTGTTTATCTAGTCTTACATTTAATTTTTTTTGCATTTCCAAAGTTAGTTAAGATACATGATAACTGAGATTAAACATTGTATCCACTTTTCGATGAGTTTTCAACATAAAAATGTTAAGGCCTAAAATTAAAAATCCTATCATAAAAATCAATATAAAATTGGACAGGAACTTTAATTTATAGTATATTAATTATTTGTATTACTAAACTTTGGTTTTTAGACCAGCCGCTTCCCACTTTCTATTTGTATTCATTTATTATAATTGATTACGAATTTGAAGTAAAACTTTTTATTAGACTTGGCGGATTTTCTATAATTTATTGCAATTTTTGAAATTTCCATTACATGAGCATTATTTACTCTCGTTTTAAATATAGTATTCTAGACGAGTTTAAACCGTAATTTTACCCCACTTTAAAGTAAGATAAACATATTATTTCGTAATGCCTATATGAATTTGCTCATAGAAATTTTCAATAGGAAATTATCCTGATTTAATAACTTTATAACATTTTAGACGAGTTTATTGTGTAATAGCTATTGGTGCATGACTATAGATGAGTATTTTAGTGTGAGTCTAAGAGCTATGTGAGTTTGGCTAGAATATCTTCAATTTAATGATTTTACAAAGAAAGCTTTTAAAGCTCAAACAAGTTTTTAGACGAAGTTGAAAGACTTAGGGTTCTGTCTACAAGATATATAAAACAAATCTATCTGATCTTATGGTAATAGTTTCAGATAACTTATGTCTTTCCTCTACTTTTTGTTAATCTTTTGCCTAAATGTGTAATGTTGACATGTATTCTCAATCAGAAAATTTAATAAGAATTATTGCTAAATTAATTTATTTAAGTAAACAGTTTTTTAGATGAGTTATAATACGCCATTGTTTTTTACCTAAGAGATGTTTTAAAACACAAATTATTCAGATTTTTGAAAAGTACTTTTCACTTTGATATTTATGCTCATACTGCTTTATACCATTTTAGACGAGTTTGTATTTTATGTGACATAAAAAAGAGTATATTAACCATTCGTCCAAATTCAATTTACAAATGTGGATTAAGGCATGAGCTTCTGTTTTGTATTACAGTCTTAGAAAATTTTAGACCATTATTCAATTATTTAAATCAGGATAAAATTTTCTCTCAGTGTTCAATATATTCAGCCATTATGCCCTCTTCTATCTTTCGATTTTTTTTGCCTCTCTTGAGAATTCGTAAATTGTGTGTTACATGAAGGTGTATTCATGGGGCAATTTCAATTCATAAATTATGCAGAATATTTGTAAGGTTTTTCAGGAAGCATTTATTTTTGGCAGTAGACGAAAATAGACATTCACAATAGATATATGATGGAAAATTCATGTTAGTCAATTATTAAAATCGACACATAACATATGAAAAGAAAAACAGCATTTTCGTGAGATTCTCCAGAAACCGCAAATCTAATGGGACTTCCTGAAAAGTAAGAAAAAAGAGTAGAAGGAACATTGAAAAGGAAGAAACCATCATTTCTAATTCAAAATGATTGTAGAGTGATTTTTGTTGGGTGATGTTTGATCGATGTGTCTGTGACCTTCTTTAATGAAATTCGACCCTTATGCTCTCTCTTAATTTCCTCATAGGTCTCACTCCTGAGATATTTTTGGCCCAATTGAGCCCAGTTGTGCATTCCAAGAATTTTAATACCTATCCATCTCTCACGGTTAATAATTTATCTTACACTGGGTTAAAATTCCACACTTCTGAAAATACATAAGAAAATCCGAATAAATGTTAAAGTTGTGCGGAATGGTTGTCAGTGTTGGAGGCATATAGAAATCGTTCAAGTGATTATGTTGTCGTCATTCATTCGGTTAAAACGATATTTATAGCGTCTCTTAGTCTACGTATAAATGTGGGTGGCTCTCGGGGGCAGCATTAAATTGCAGCACTAAACAACTAAATCGGTCTGTCGATGCGCCAGCAAAAAAAGCTGATGCAGAAGACTGTCTATATGGATTTTCTGCTGCCTCTGTGGCATCCGACAATAGGAATTTTCCTTCTAATTAGAAAACTTCCTTCACCTTTTTTTCCACGCCGACAGCTCCATACACCAAGGGAATTAACTCAATAATGCAAAATAATTAACTTGTTTATCCAATGCCAGACTGAGAGAATACCCCATCATCATTTGATAAAGTTCTTGGTATCATATTTCATGCTCAAAAGCAGCCCTTCAGCCAAGTGACTTTAATACGGAAAATTATGTATATTTCGGAAATGAGATTTTTAAAACAACAAAAAAATTAAAAATTGAAATTGCAACAATACATTACCATTAATGGTTAATAGCTTTTAAAATTAATTTAAATACAGCAACGAACTGCATGATTGTGGAATCAAATTAATGTTTTATGGATTGAGGATATTTTCACTATAAACCACTTTGATATGGAGCATGTTTGAGATTTTTTTGTAAGGTTTATGTTATTTAATGTTTGAAGATGAATTATGATGGTGCTTTTTATCTGGAGCTTAGCTGTGGTGAAATTGAATAGTATACAGTGTTTTGAAGAATTCTCTAATAAGCTGTTTTCCACTGAGAGAAATGTATTGAAGTTCTGGATATGTTACATGTGAAAGACAGTGAAATTACATTTTATCTAAAACACCTTCCGATATATCAAACACAATTTTTAGGAAATTTTTCAAGGCCTCTGAAAAATTCTCTTTTCTGACCGTGGCTTTGTCACCACTTTTAGTTATTTATGGCCTCACCCTTTTTATACTTAACTGGAAACTTAATTCACCAGCAATAAAAAAAAACCTTTTTAAATAAATTAATAAATGGTATAAATATATTAAGAAAGAGCGTAATACCGGTTTCAGACCTAAGGCTTAGCCATATAGCTTAAATCCTCTAATTCCATCTTAGGGAAGATTTTTGAGGAAATTGTAGCTTTGGATTGGATATTAAGGGAAAATTATCCATTTGATTTTGAAAAAAGAACAGAAATTTTTCTTATTTAGATTTTTGAGGCCTTTGGAAACTGGGCTAAACCTCCATTCTAAAGCTGGTATAACGTGGAAAAAGGAATTGGCCATAAAGGCCTCTATATATTAGATGCAGAGAAATTTCCAATTATCCAAATTAAATCTCCATGGGATTGTTACAATCCCATGGAGATTCCTAATATAATCTATAATAATAAAAATAAATAAATAATAAGATCCAGAAATATCCTAAATTTTTTTGAATGCAGGGGAACTGGGATTGAATTTTAGAAACAATGTGATTGATTTTATCTCAGAATGTGATAGGTTTTTAGAAATCCACATTTTAGGAACAAATGTAATTGTTTTTATCGCACGTTTACACGGAATTTTAGGAATCATTGCGATTGATTTTATCCCACAATGGAATTGAATCTATCCCACAACGTAATTATTTCTATTGCATTTTGGGATTGATTCCACCGAATTATGGGATTGTTTTCATCCCACAATGCGATTGAATTTACTCAAAAATGTACACATTTCTATTGCATAACATGATTGTTTTTGTCCCTGAGTGTAATAGAATTAATCGCATTATGACCGAGATTAAATCGCATTGTGGAATAGAAGCAATCTTATAATGCGATCAAATCAATCTCAAAATGCGATGGAATTAGTCACATTTTGAGATGAATTCAATCGCATTGTTGGATAAAAACAATCCCGTAATGCGATAAAAACAATCTTGAAATGGAATAAAAATAATCCCATAATGCGATAAAAGTAATCCTAAAGTGGGTTAAAAATAATCCCAAAATGGGATGAAAACAATTCCATAATGCGATAAAAACAAGCCCATAATGCGATAGAATCAATCTCAAAATGCGATAAAAGAAATCCCATGATGCGATATATTTGATCGCATAATGGTATAAAATTAATCGCACTGTGGGATAAATATATTCGAAATATTTTCGAAAAATCAATCGAATAATGGGATAGATTCAATCACCAAACGTAATTGGAGCCATTTCAATCTCACAATGGGATAGAATCAATCCCAAAATGCCATGAAATCAATCACAATATTTTCGAAAAATCTATCGGAAAAATAGAATTAAATTATTCACAATATGCTCTAAAAGTCAATCACAAAATGGGACTGAATTTAATCGTAAAATGGTATTGGAGCCTTTTCAATCCCAAAATCATCCCATTTTGCGATTGAGGAGTATTTCTGTAAAAAAAAATTGGGGAAATTTTGTAGGCAAAAACGTATAATCTTTTTTTTCAATAAGGTAGTTCTTGACGAAAATTTCTTCCAATGTGTAGAGGCTACAAACATAAAAGCACCATAAAAATTTTCGATCTTATAACCGCTTTGATATTTAATTACAATTTTTCTACACGCGATATAGAATATGTAATGATATCAGTCTTTTTTTAAACTGAAAAATATTTGTGATAAAATTTTATGTTAATTTATCGGTCAGAAAACTTTACTTTATGTCAATACATTGCCACATTTTAACTGTTTGCATTTTATAATCTTTTGGTATTATGATATTTTAAAAATAACGGAATTTATGTGGGATTAAATTGTACTTTGAATCAAATACTCGTACTTTCTCACAAATTTTCGTAGTGACGAAATTTCTTTTCATTATATTCGCTCATAATGTTTGTAAATAGTCAGGAGGCAGCATAGATATATGTTTATCAATCATCCACAACACAAATTTTTTAACATAACCTCACAATTGACATTTTGAATTCAAAAGTCGTTCGAACTTGAGAGATTCAAATTTGAGAGACTCTATTGTATTTTGTGATAAACATGTAGGTTTTTCATGAAAAAAACCATGAGTACAATATTAGCTATTAAAAAAAGACTGGAAGAATAATATAGTTCCATTTCTAAAAATTATATGAAAACCAGCTATGTTCATGTGTAATATTCATATAATAGCCTGTGGAACCATATTTCTCATGTACATTTGAAATATCTCCGTACATTTTTCTCAGTGTTCTTCATGCAAAGCGAGCAATATACTTCAATATTCTCAAAATCCAGACAAATTTTGAAATCATTTAGTGTTATGTTGCAAAATGCATCGTTTTTTTAATATTCGTATTATATTGTACTGCATTATTTTAAAATGAAGTATGTAATTTCCTTGATATTTATATTTTGCTACAATACACTCATGTACTTGTACAGTCAAACCACGAAGGGCAGCCACCACCGCACAGTGGAGCAAAATGCACACAAAACTAGCAAAAAATCGAAAATTTGTTTCGAATTTTTGAAATCTAATAACGCCAAATATACACTTATGGACAGCATAAAAAAATCTTAAATTCTTATGTAAAACAGATTTCGACAAGTCATAAAATTATTAGTTTATGATATGATAAACATTTTTTTCGTTTTTTTTTAAATCTGTTTTAGGTAAGAACTTCAGATTTTTGCGAGTTGTCCATAAGTGCATGACATCCATAAGTGTAGACCAGGTACAGGTAGGGCAGTACAGAGAGGTCCGCTTTGAAAGAAATTCTCGGGACCGAAAAAAGGCCCGTGAATTCACTCCAGTCACACGAAAATTTGTATGCCCACAGGAAATATCTTTGTAATACAGTACGGAAACGTCGTGATGTATGCAATACACTTTCGACGCCTTGGGTTTATAAGAAATGCATTACAAATTTACCGTGTGAAAAATATTTGCATAAATTTAGTGTAAATTCAAAAATTATTTTATGAATAAACTCTCAAACAGACCGTTTTTTTCTCAAACCGTTTTTTTCTCAGGCACTGAGAAAAAACGGTGGTGCGATTAATGCTTTTTCCTCATAACTTTAACACTTTTTGGGTGTAAAAATATATCAACATTTTTTAATGTTAATTTTACACTTTTTAACTGTGTTATCACACTTGCACATTAAAATTTTAATATGATTCACATTAATTGTCGCTGGTGAGAGTCTAAATGTGTAATTTGTGTGTTTGAATCATTTTATATTCAAAATTTGATCTATTTGTTGATAAAAAGGTAGACTTGGCCCGTAAAATTTGATATAAATTGATTTATAGCATTAATGCGAAAAATTAATGCGATTTTCTCTTTAATTTTTTAATGTGAAAAATATTTATGCTTTAGGTAAATTTAAACTTATTTTTTCAGGCCAAGTCCACTTCTTTATCAATAAATAGAACAACCCCAAATATTAAGTGACTCAAAGACACAAATAACATATTTGGACGCTCACAAGCGACAATTAATGTGAATCACATTAAAATTTTAATGTGCAAGTGTGATAACGCCGTAAGGGTAAAATTTACATGAAAAATGGTAACTTTAACCCCTAATACACCTAAAAAGCATAATATTTACACCGATTTCGGATCAATACTCCAGGGTAAAATAAACATCTCCGGAATGTTATTTTGACTTTTTCGGATTTCTCTCAGTGTAGGCAATTCATATCAAATTCATATAAACCGTTTTTACTTATGCCGAAACTTACTGTAATTGCTTCGATAAAATTATGATTTCTTCAATATTCCTTGTAAGGTATTACATCCCAATATCTACCATGCGTGATTAATTTTGCCCCAGTCTCCGCTACCCCGATTTAAAGGTACCCTACTCCTCCCTAATGCAATATCTTATTTTAGAATCTCATGGCGAATTTTAATTGAAATTTTATTAACAATTTTGGATTCACTGAATTTTATTAATTTATCGAACCTTTTACTTCAAAACCGTAATTATTTTTGGATGGATTTGAAAAAAAAACAAAGATTAAAAAAATAGTATGAACAGATATGGAAATGAGTGATGGTTGTAATGCTCTTGTGCAGGATTATTTACCATTTTAATTGATTTTAACATTCATTCCACGCGATGAACCAAGAATTTAATAGGAGCGCGTTGCACAAACCACTTCCGCACAACTTGTGAACATATCTCGCACAATATGCTGCTAACCACACAATAATCTCCAAAATCATTTATCTCATTCGCCCTCACACGATGAATTTCAGCTACTAGCCATGCCATTTCGTTGACAAAACCATGATGCTCCAATTGGGAACATCAGTTGACGATGGAGCAACAAATAGAGCATGATAGAGATTCCATCAGAAGCTTTTTGCACCATCAGTATTTTGGGTGGGCGTGAAGCATAGAGATTACATTTCAAAATTGCCCTTCCCCACATATCTAAACCCCAATCTGCCCACCACAATTGTTTTTACAATTATATGGTTCTGGTTTTTGGCAAAAGCTCTGGGGGAAGCTTTTGGTGTGGAAAGCACGTGAAGGAAAATGTGTTTGCAGGAGGTGAATATTCATTGCAATTGTGCATAAAATGATGGAAAAATAGTTAATTGATGGTGAAACAGATGAACAGATTTTCTCAATGTTGACCCAGAGATGGGCCAAGTGGATAAAATCTCTTGGATATCAATGACATGAAGCCACCATAGATAATGCAGATGATCCTTGTTGCTGGCGGGTGAGTTTTCCCAAATGAAAATAATCCCCAATATTACTAGAATTATCATACCCCTTCAAATAAATGAGGTAACATTATCTAAATTGAGGTTTAAGATTTCAATATGCACCCGGCAAACGGGAAAAATTTCATGGCGTGGCATTTTCCAGCCAGAGTGTAACAAAGCATCTAGCAAGAGAGACTTTCATTCTGATTTGTCAGGGGAAATTAAATCACAGAGTTATATATTAACGTTTCAGCACCTCGTTTAAGCGTTTTGGATTTGGTTAACGTACAACATTTTGCGAAGCAGACTAGCAAAAAAAAATGAACTCTTGTAGTTCTCTCAAAATACAATTTCATGAGTTGAGGTATAGTTTTTAGTACATCCTGTCGAAAGTTAGTCAATGGGTATTAATTAGAAAACTTTTCCCGATGTAGCACTGAATGAGAAAACGCGAAAATTCAACCAAATGAATCATCGAAACTTTTGGTACATTGCAGGAAATGGATTTTTGTTATCAGTACAGTTAACTGAATTAAAAAAAAAAATCATGATAATAAAGAATTCAGGATAATATGGCACTTTGGAAAGTTTTGCTGCGAGAAGTTTCTGAAGAAATCCAGATAAAAGCTCTATTGAGAAGTTGTGCAATATTTATTTAAAATCTTAATCAGATTATGTAGATTTAATGCACTATGTATCAAATTAAGTTTGTGAAAAAATTGCAATAAGTTTTATTAAGTCAACTTAAAAATTCGAAGCAGGCATTTAGGGGAAGTCCGGGCAATTTCATGGATTGTACTGCAAATAATAGAAAAAGTGGAATAATAATATTTTTTATAGAAAGGGTATGTATGTAAAGGGCGTAGTTATCTTTAACTCCGTTCCAAGTGATCTGCGTAGGTCTGCAGATGGCATCCGACGCTTTTTTCAGGCTGAATCTTAAGAAAGCACTAGATCTTTTTTTTTATTATTTAATTTTCATTTACCTTTTCTTATAGTATTGTAAATCCTTCTTTTATTTTTCTTTTTCTTTTTTTGTTGCTGTTTTTTTACTTGTTCTTCTTTTTCTCTTTATCACAATTGTAATAGGGATGAACTCTATTATTAAGGTTGATTAATATTACTATTACTATTACTACAGTAAACAAATCGGGAAAAATAACGACACCGGTAGAAATAAAAATTTGTTAAAAATGTTTTAGGACTTTAAAAGAATTTAATAATTTAAAAATAATTTTATAATTTGCTGATAGATGACTTTGATCAATAGGGGGAAGCAAGGTACCTTTGAATTGGGGCGATGTTAAAATAAAATTTTTACTTCTATTTTTAAATGAAACTGGAACTGAATTATGTATTTAAAAAGTAGGAAAACTGGCATATTTTCAAAGTGCACCAATTCAAAGGCGCCCCCCTTATCCCTAGAGTAAATAAGGACAGTAATGCTCTCTAATCAGACTTGAATATTAAAATTTTATTGTAGTTCACATTAATTGTCGCAAATCAGCATTTAAAACCTTCCATCACTTAAATTTTAGAGTCTTGACCACTTGATTAAAGTAATTTTGTGGGCCAAGTCTACCATTTTATACATAAATAGATAAATTTCTGAATATTAAGTGATTCAGAGACCCAAATAGTACATTAGAATGCTCCCCATAAGGACATGTGGATGCTTGAACAGAGAACGACCAATTTTTTTTATTAAAGTGGTAACTTTCTGGAATGACCATTCCAAAAAGAGAAAGCAACAGCTTATACTGAGCTTTTTAGCTTCTTATGGCCTCTACACACTAGGAGAAATTTCTCAAAAAAAATGCAGAAAATTTTGCCTCGAAACTTCAGATTCGTGTGAGGCAGTGGGGCAGAAACGTCAGATTTTTTTTTTTTAGAAAAAGCAATTTTTGACGAAAATTGCTTCTAGCGTGTAGACACCATTAGATTGCTTTTTCTTTTCTATTTTCTTTTTTCTTTTTTTTTGCTAATTTTATGTGAACATTTTTTGGACGATGCGGCTGGGTCATATAATCCGAGAGAGCGCTTTCAATCATTTTAATTTTGGAGGTAGGTTACGAAAGATAAGACGCCGGTGGCCGCTATTTCTTAAATATGAAACTCTTAAATCATTTAAGCTTCGTTTAATCCCTATATCTCTAAAATATGCTTTCAAAAACACTAGCTTAAAAGCAGTTAGGATGAGTCATCACTTATGGACGCTGCATACTTAGGCCGGCTTCAGACCTAAGGTTTAGCCCAGTTCCTGATGATCTCGAAATTCAAAATAGGAACCATTTTTTTGCTTTTTCAAAATTTATTAGATCACTTGCCCATGTTGTGCAATCTTAAGTGATAAATTTCCAAAACAAAATCATTGATAAGAAATTAGAGTCATATGTCTAAGTCTTAGGTCTGAAGGCCGTATTAGAGATAGCTTGCAAAAATTTTAAATTCTTACCTAAAACAGATTTCTAAAAAATTGTTTTTCGAAATGTGTTTTAGGCGAGAACTTGAGATTTTTGCATGCTGTTCGTAAGCGTACAACGGTCATAAGTGTGAGCACGCCCTATATAGGGGGAGGTGGATCTACTTTGAGCTGTGAGACTACATTGTTATACGTTTTTTGCATATTTCTAATGGAAGCTGGGTTTTAAGATGATGTAATTTGGACAGACAAAATAATTGTGGATCTAAATAAAATAATTGTAAGGACAGCTTCATTTAGAAATAGGCGAAAAATTCGTATAACAATCCAGCTCCACATCTCTAAGTAGCACCACTTCCTCCTATTATTAATAATTATTATGATAACAATCATAATAATTCCACACAATAATAATCAATAATATATCACAACTTAATCCGCAATGTTCAATACCAAGTGCAGTGTAACAACTCCCACCACGTGATTTTCCCTGCAATATTCGATACCTGATGAAGAGGACATCCATCCTCGAAACATAGTAGAGAATAAAATTGTGAAAATCAAGAAAGGTTCAGTGTTTCCATCTATTTCCTGATACATTCCGTCGAACCGAAATTCTGTATAATTGATTCCATTTGATAATCTTCAGAATTATTCGAATAATACCATTTGTTCTAATTCCGGTTGAAAATATGTCGGTATTTGCAACTTCAGTAATCCCTTGTTAATCTAAAATTCCAGATAGTTTGAAGAGGTTTTATGGAGAAATTATTCTTAGCCTAATTATCACAAGTTGAGAAGACAAGTTCATTTAATAGCAATGATACTGGAAGAAACAGTTTAATTAAAGTTTTTTGTTGCACTTTTGGAAAATGTTTCTGTTCTAAAGATGCACACTTGCACACCATATTGTTGAAGATCTGTGCCAATTATCTTAATAGACCCGCAGCAACTAAGACTGATTTAATAGGAATTTATGTGATTTTGAGTTCATATTGACCCAAAAAACATTTTTACTGACATACCTAAACAGTTAAGCTGCTTTAAATTTACCGTGTTATCTGATTGGCTAAAGTCGTGAAGGTTTTGAATCCAAAAACAAAATACCTTGATATTTATTACGTTAAAAAAAATCGCGAAATTGAGCTATAATTGTTGTATCGTATTGCCCACCCATCCCCTACTACAAGAGTTCCAGTTTGTCTTTTAATTTAAGAGACCTGACCTGAATGTTTATATTCTTTTTGCTAATTGCATTAAAACTCTCCAGCGTGAACTCGTAGAAAAATGTCCATGGATAAAGTTTTTAAAATTCAGAATAATGAGGAGAGAGAAGTAAATCATAGGTAATACTAAACTACAGCAATGAAACTGGATGAAGTACAACTGCTTTCAGAGCACAGAAATTAAGTGACAAACTTTTAATATGTATGACCATTAGCACTTAACAAGGATGTTGTGTAGCATTATAGTTCTTGTTTTTACATCTCGATTACACTGTCCAACACATTGTGAGAGATTCCTTTGACAAGGGTAACTAGAAGTTTTTAGAAGGATTCTTTGATTATCTTGAACCCAAAAATGAGTTATTTCTTCCTGTACAAACTCTTCTAAACATGCCAAGGATGCCAAAATTTATGATTTAACTGAAGAACTTTTATAGGACTTTTCAGAAAAATCATACTAAAATTTGATTTTAAAAATCATTAATGCAAGTTCAGCATGCATTTTAAGATATATTTTTTTTAAATTACTATTTAGTTTCATCTCAGGTTTCATAGAGTAAAAAATGTTAACATTCCTGCGATGAATAAATTTCAGTATTTTGGATCGTCTTTGAAAACCTTAAAGGACCATTATAAAAGCCTTAGCAGTATCACCCTTATCAAAGCAAAGGCAGTTTCATTAATTATTACAGTGGGATTCCAATAGTGTCGATCTCCTTATGAAGCGGACTCTAATGATGTCAACTATTCTTTTATATTTGAATATAATAACCAATATTATATGTTACCATTATGATAGTTTGGAAGTTAAAATGGGTCATTTGTGTATTTACGTACCGTAAGTGCGGATGACTTTGTCCCTTGCGATTGACTTTGACACCCTCATGTTTGTAAGCTTTTCATTTAATTCTAATGTTTAGAAAGAAAAGCATACGAACAGGGGGGTGTTAAAGTCATCCGCAGGGAACAAAGCTATCCAAGCTTACCTTAAACCTACTTAAGCTTACTTTAAACCTGTTGGAATTAATTACTTTCTTTTAATGATTGTAAGCCTTTTAACTAATTTAAAATTCTCTTGTTTATTCATTATTTATTTATTTATCTCGAGATCCTTTTTCAATATACCAGAAGCATTAATTCCATGAGTATACTAAAAATAGCCCTGGATAATTTGCGAAAATTTTTACGGGAAAATATTAAAAATTAACAAAAGACTATTAAACTTAACTTCTCATAAAATTCTGCTTCCTACTGGTACTGTTAAATTTAGAAAAGTGTCTTTAGGTGTGAAGGTAGTAAAACTTTACTTTTCTAGTGTGAAATCATTTTAAAAGGTCATTAGCATACACGTTATTTTTTTAATTTAATTTTTTTCATTTTCTTATGTGGAAAAATCTAAAAAAAATATATATAAAGTCTTTTTATGTTGTTGACAGAGAGAATATGTAATTCTGAAGTTATTAATTGGGAAAATATTATCATTTCGTTCTAAAAGAGTTAGACCGTGCCATAATTCTAATATGTTTACATTTTCTATAATAATTTCAGAAGATACAAAGAATAAGAATTGAAATAAAAATAATTTAACAATTGTAAATATAATTCAAAAAGTACTATTTTTAATTTAAAAAATTAGAATCTCAAATGGGTATTTTGCCAAAAGCAAATAGTCAGCAAAAAATTAAATTGGACGGTGAAAAATTGAAACTACTAGGCTAATGCACTAAGAAATTATTAAATATTGATAAGTTCTTAACTCAATGGAATCATTTACACCAGCGCATTAGATTCAGATTAAATTGTCCCACAATCGGATTTTGGGACAATACGGTCTTAATGCAAGGATGTAATGTAAAGGATTTTATTAAGGCCATTTACACTGCCGCCGTATTAAATTGAAACTGATTTATCTCAAAACCGATTTTGGGGCAGTTTAATCTCAATCTAATGAGGCGGTGTAAATTGCTTCAATGACTTAATTTTTGAGGAGTCTTAGAACAACTAAATACTTAAAAATATACATCAATGAGATGAATATCAGTACTTTGTTGCCAGTACCAAAAGTACAATAATTATACCACGACACAGCCTTAACAGTAAGTACTTTATAAATGTCTGTTAAAGCCCTTAATTAAGTAATTTGTATTAAGGACATGAAGAGTATTTCCACTAAGTACTTAATTAAGGCCTTTAAACTATATGCTTTTTAAGTATTTACCCCATATTGCCAATAAAAGAAATATTTTTAATTTTTTATATTTTTTTATTTCTCAAAGAAAAATTTGAAAAAAAACACTTCTACCTAATTAGGCAAAATGAATACGTTGCTACCAGTTCTATTAGGTTAACCGAGCACTCACTTTTTTCGCTATCTGCAACTGTTGCTGGACGAAACTGTCCAAATCCATCGGAAGAAGTATTTCAGATGAATCTGGGATAAAATCAATCGGAAAATCGGTTAACATATAATATATCGAAAATTTTGTAAAATTTAAACTCCTGGTAGGGAAAAGTACTCTCCCTTCGAATTCGAACGTTCATGCCTTCGAATAATGTGAATTTTCTTTTAGTTTTCCTAAGAGACTTACACATTTCTATGAAATATTAGTTGACTTATCATCAATTGTTGATAATTCCGTGATAATTTAGTGTAAATCTCTTACGAAAAACAAGAGAAATTCACATTATTCGAAGGCATGAACGTTCGAAGAGAGAGTACTTTCCCCTACATGAGTTTATGGGACTCAAGGGAAGGTTTGCATTTCCGGATGTTACGCTGGTAGGACTAGAGAGGGGATTCGTCGATATTTAGGAATCTTGTCGGTAACTTACACTCCCGGATCAGGTGCTAAAAGACGGATCTAGAACATGGGACACTTGTTGGAAATTTAGGCTTACCGTACATATGGAAAGCTCCAGGCGTAAAATTAAGATTTGTCTATGGGTCGGTTTTATTGCTTTTCGGAATCGCTGCACCCAGGCCACTTATTTAGGTTCATTATGCAGTCTCCATTCTTCTGTGCTATCTTAATCTCCAAGGCGGTAAGCTTACCCTATAGCACGGTGCTCTGTGTGCGTTCTGATACACGTATCACTTTTATATCACGATAGACCAGCTTCGGTTTGTGGATCTGAGCACACAGAAAAAAATATTTTGTAAAAATGTTCGTAAATCTTTACGAATTCCTATGGAGGGCTTACGAAATGCCCGTAAATCGTATAATTCACAAACAAGTTCGTAAAAGTTTGTATTTTTTTCACAAATGTTTACGAACATTTACGTACAAATTTTTGCAAAAATACAAAAATGCTCCTCAACTGATTATGTTACGAACCATGTTTGTGAAAAAAGTTCAAACTTTTACCAACTTGTTTGTGAGTTACACGATTTACGGGAATTTCGTAAGTCCTCCATAGGAATTCACAAACATTTACCAATATTTTGACAAAATATTTTTTTCTGTGCAGTTGGCAAAAGTAGTAACGATGTATAATTTATCCGAAAAAAACTGTAAGCAGCTATAAAAATGCGGTTAATTTTTTTTAATGTTTTAAAAGAAATCTCAAATTGATCAATTCAAAAAAACAAGTGAATCGATCAGTTCACTTACAGATTTCCTACCTGGAAAATAATTAGTCGACACTACTGGATTCACACTGTATTTATTAAATATACAAAACCGACATTAGCTCTGAAAAATGCGACCGATTTTAGTGTAAATTTTTCACTGTTTTCGTACACATTTCACCAGATATCTCCAAAACTACGTAGGTTGTCAATTTGGGGTTTTCGGTTGCCTCTTCGTTTTTAAATTGGCTTTTATTTTGCATTTATATTTTTTGCTAATTAATTCTACACTGACAGAAAACAGCCAATCAACCCAAAAGTTTTTTCGGCGCGCTAGAAACATATGGGAAGTATAGGAAATGTCATGCCCCGGTACAAAACAATTATTATTGACTAGCCAAATTTGGCACTAGGTGGTGAATTCACCCTACTACCCAAAATTTAACTTAGAATTCAATAATATTGAACAATCGATATTAAGTTTAATTCTGTTCAATTCCAAAGTAGAACAATTAAAGGCTTCACATTGTTCTCTTCCAGCAATTGAAACTCTGCTGAAAACTCGACAGTCTGCATATTTATAGGGGCGCATTGCACCGAAATGTAAATACGTAACAGATTAATGAAGTTAACTCAAAGTTCGCAAAGAGAGAGAGAAGAGAAGAGAGTGCAGTAGAGGAAGGAAGAGAGAGCTTTTTTGAACACTTTCACTGTTCGAAAGTGTCATCAAGTCCAGCTCTGACTTGAGTCTGTATCCCAACTTCTGCAGTATTGCAGTTTGGGTTTTTTTTGTGAGGGGGGAAGGAAGGAGCTTTTAAAGCTCTTGTTGGCTCTCTCAATGCTCTTTTCGATTGAGAACAAAAGGATGGCATTAGGGTGGTCGACAGGGTGTTTCTCATGCGCAGAGAAAGCATGCTGCATGCGATTGTTTGAGGGAATAAAGTGTATCGGTGTTGGGAGCTTTTATACATATATAGTTGAAAAGCTCTCGGGGTTCTCTTTCGCTCTCTCTTGTGGATACCGGTCTCGTGACTTTTTGCTACCCCTTCCTGTGGACGCCATATGGTTGTATACCATCGTGGCATAGTTTGATAGTTTACCGAGTTTCATAAGTGGGATTTCTCGTCTGTTACCATCGAACCGCTCAACGGTTGAGACACAATTAAATTAAATGGTGACTCGTTACATTTATTGAGGAAATGGATATTGGACATTTGGGGTGAACTTTCTTCAAGTTTTCTTTTTGTTTCTTTCTAAAGAAAGTACCTCAATTGATCATTTTCGGTGATGGGAATTTTTTTTGTTTGTTCAGAACGTAAAGTTTAAAATCTAACGTCAATCGAAAGTGTCGTGAGTGTTGGTCGAAAATAGAGGAGAATGAGTCAATTGGGAGAGGATTGCTTAAAAAACCCATCAGTGTGACTGTATGTGTGAGTGGCATAAAGTGTAAAAGTGTAAAAATAATGTGGGGTAAAAATAAAGTATAAGAGGAAAATTTTCAAATTTATAACCGATTAATTTTCATCTGTGTGTTGGGTGTTGGCTATTATTAATGAAATGTAGCCATGAATGTGACGCAATTTGGGATGACTTGAGATGTCGTCTTGGAAGTTTTAATTGGACCCCACCGTTTGGTTGATCGGTGTTGGGGATACCCCGTTGGTCCCCCAACCGCCTCAGACAGACCTGCAACATTTACACACGTTTTCAGGCCCCAAAGCCTCATCATTTAATTGACTTGCACAAGTCAGCATTCTCAGTATCTTGTTGGGATTGATGTTGAGTGGATTTATCAATTGATGTCCAAGTGGCCCAAAGTGCTTTTAGACAGACTGTGTTGACCACCCTCTGTGGCTGATTATTGTGTAAATTTATGTGTGATGCACCCCATGCCTCAAACTACCCGAGAAAGCTCATTAATTTACAATTCCCATTCACTATCTGCAATGCAACATCGCGCACCTCGAGGTCGCGGACAAAACATCGTGTACAACTTTACCCCATCTCTCACAAAAAGGGGGCGCGCGTATTACATTCAAATAGGGGAGGGAGGCCTAGGGGAATGTTTTTTTTTCCCTACTGTGTGTGTTATTTAACCCTATGCGAGTAAATAAGTTGACTTTCGTGCCTCAAATCGTCCTAAGCCCAAAATAATTTTCTTTCCGCCTCTCGCCCCAATACGTAGCCCATACCCCGGAAAATACCAGCATTTGTTGTATCCGATAGGGCTATGTCCGATAGGAAAGGACTAAGTGTAGGGACAAATTATTCAAAGAATTATTTATTGTAGTGTAAATAGACGATTGATTTGTCTTCAATTCTTCATTTGTCCGGCCTGTCTGTTGAGTGGCCGAAGACGGGTATGAGTGGTCAGATGGTGAGTGGAAGGAATCCGGATCCACGAGGCCTAATTATTATATTCGGGTTTTGGTGTATTTAAATAAATTAAAGTGAATGGATCAGTCCAGGTGTCTTTGGGAGTTGGGGAAACTTTTTCTCAGAAGGAAATCGATATAGAGAAGGGGATTGTTTTGAACGCAACCGCTATTGGGAAATGCTTTTGATTCTCCAAGCATTGCTTTGTATCCTCCAGCAAAGCCGATTGGAAAATCATTTGAAAAATTTGAAAATCCAAATATCAAGATAATCATTTTGTAATTAAAAGGTGGAATACAGAGGGGTGAATGGTAACCAAACTACTTTTCAACAGTATTAACTGTTTATTCTCAAAAATTGAAATGATAGCTGCACTTTTTGTAGCTAATAAAAATAGATTCTAGCCAAAATCCCGAAAACCAAATATCCCAAACATTAAAATCTCCAAAACCAAAATCTCTAATAGGTCTAAAATCCGAATAAGGCAATCAAAATCCCGTAAAACCAAAATTCCGAAAGGAGTAAAATCCTTGAAAGGGCCAAAATTCCCGAAAGCTAAAATCCTTAAGTTATAGTTACTCCTTCCTATAATAATATTAATAATGGTAGCACAACATTCTATGAAGGTACAGGGCCTTCCCTCAAGGTGATTTTTATACATGCATTATTATTTATTTCTTGTACGGGATGAGGTTGTCAGTCCCATGCCCGTGGAATCAAGTGGAGTAAAGCTCACTGTATGCTATTCGAACACCTTTAACGCCAGAAAATTTCCTGGTGACCTAAAGGGGATTCAAAGTGCTTTTCTATAACCCTAACAATTAGTTACGATTTTACCCGTGCTGGCTTGCTTGAGGTTAAAGGAAATGAAAGGAAAATTTCTGTGTATTAGAAAATTATTCCACACATTGGGCGCTCAATGGCTCAAGTGGTAGAGCACTTGCTCTATGATGCAAGTGTTCCGGGTTCGAATCCCCTTTAGGTCACCAGGAATTTTTCTGGCGTTAAAGGTGTTCGGATTGCATCCAGTGAACTTCACTGCACTTGATTCTACGGGCATGGGACTAACAACCCCATCCGTGTACAAGAAAAAATAATAATAGATATATCGAACTCCCTTTGTGGGAAGGCCTAGTTTCTCTATGGGACATTGTGCCACCATTATTATTATTATTGTTCTCCGTATAATTTCGTCTCTTTCAGGTTTTTGACTATTCGAAATTTTGGCCATTTCAGGATTTTACCCAATTGGGATTTTAGCTTTCGGAATTTTGGCTCTTTTCCTTTTAAATTTGCATCGATTCTCAAGTGAGTCCAATAAGGCTTACAACTTCAGAAGTGGGATGGATCTAACTCCCCAAAAGTGAAGATCGAATTAACTCTTTAACGGCGAGACACTTTTTACGGATTGAAAATCAGCAATTATAATTAAACTGAGAAACATAATCAATGATAAGTCTTACATCAAACCTTGGAAAGTCCAACAGAGTCTGATTCGGTGTATTTTGTGCTTCTGTGAACGATAGGGACAAAAATAGCTCAAAAATTTAAGTAATTTTTCTAACAATTCCAATGAATAATATTTTTCGCTTTAATGAAAAATATTACGTATGAGTATTGTAGTTTTAATTGCCAAAAGGTTTTTGCTTAAAAAAATTGGAAGTATAAAAAATAAATAAAATCAATTATGAATTTGAGAATTTAAAAATTCGCCATTTTTGAGCTTAAATATTTACTACATAGCAAATAGCTAGAGACTTGCAAAAAATATTCTGGATTCCTTCAACCTTCTACTTTACAATTATGTACAGACATAAGAAAAAAATAACTTTAGGTAATCAAGAAAAATTATTTTCTTTATGGGACACCGGTGTTCCAATCGTTCTTAAAGGGTTAAACAAGGTTGTAGCAGTAATTATTAAATCCTGATGCATTTGTGGATGTATATTATTTTACATTACCTAATATTTCTTTTAAAGCATTAGAAGAATAAAGGATTTCTGGATTTACTAGCCTTGAATATAGGGTGTGAATTATTTAAATTAGGAATGTTCTTAGTAGTAGTCTTTTGCGAAGAAAAGAAACAAATTCACTTTAGTCAAGATACATTCTGGAGCTAATAGCGGCTTTAGGTAAAGCTGTTTGCTCAAAGTTTATGATAAGAACGGTCTAATCCGATACAACTTTCATAGAGTGACACTAAATATAATTGCGAGCATTTCCTTAATGAAAATCGACTTGCTATTCTGATATATTTGGAAATTATACTGTAAAAGCTATCTAAAAATGTGTAGGGGAAAGCGCGCTACCTTCGGACAACTCACTTTTTTCCATGTTCCTAATGGATTTACCAATAGCTCTTTTATGAAAATTTAAGGCACTAAAATATGATATTATAATGGATTAAATTAGTTTAAAACACATTGAAAAAAAAATGAATTGTTCGAAGCTTAAGTTGTCCGAAAGTAGCGCGCCTTCACTTAAGGCATCATCCTCTCCTACAAGAATTTTAAGTAAATTTGTTTGAGTCGAAGTCCAAAATCCTCAAATTAACATTGTGAAGTAAGCAATAGCTTCACTTTTGTGTGAGGTTTGATAGCCTTCCAATTAGCTTAAAAATCATTAAAAAATCTTAAAACTTGGACCTGGTTCCCTTAACCATCTTAGCAATTAAACTCTCTAGATAAATCTCTGAAATGAATAGGTCATAACAGTCTTTATATTCTAGTAGAAGTCATAAGATTTTCTATCTGAACGATTTAAATAATAAAGCCATAAATTCATAAAAATACCTATGCAAAATGTTATTAAAAGTTTCATAAACATACAAAGGAAAAGTGTATTTCATTATGACTGACACAAATGAAAATCTATTGAAAAACATATATATTTCCTTAAATTCAACTAGATACATTGCATTCAATATATCCTGAATTCTAAAAACAACTTCATTTATATAAAAAAAAAACTTTCTTAATAGAAAATCAAACTTTTAACGAGTTTGAAATAAAAATATTGAAATGTCTTAGGTTAGAGTCATAAATTAGAATCGCAAGATGAGATTATATTGAAAATCCTATAACCATATAATAGTTAAATGAGCATAGTTTGCAAAAGTCTACAGAAATAGAACTAACATAAAATATTTTTATTTTTCTATCATGCTAATTTCTAAAGACAATAATTTGACTTTTTAAAAATACTTCTTTCTTGTGCCATTCTAAGTTACAATAGAGAAAGGCTTTCAGGTTTCGCGCACACTCTGCCTTCGCACAATTCATATTTTTATCATATTTCTTTAATGAACCTGTAGGGGAATTCTGCAGCAGTGTGACAATGTCATATGACAAATTTAGGAATTTTTCTGTGGCACATTCGGAAAAATTTATGAAAAATCGGATTCAAACCACTTGCCAAGAGCTTCATAGAGATCATTCCAATGGCTATTCGAAGCTCAATGGCCTTTAATGTCGTCATGTTCCCAAATTCATCACGAAAATTTGTCATATGACATTGTCATATCGTTACAGAATTGCCCTGCTGACCTATTTTTCTAGGAAATGTGTTACTTAATACTGGATTTTAAAATATATTTCTAGAGGTCAAATACATTAAAGGAATATGAGAAGATTTTGAAGTGTTCGAAGCTAGAGTATGTGCGAGGCCTGAAAGATTTTCCCAAGGTTTTTTCCTATTTTGGTTAGAGATCTTCTAATTGGAATTTAAAAAAAAAACCCTAGAGAGCTTTAAAAATTTTGTGTTTTGTTATTAATTTAATAATTGATCAGAAAAATAAACCAAACAATATATTTTCAAAATTTTGAAAGGCACGGATAAGATTTTATCTTCTCTTAACTCTTAAATTGTCTTCACCAGACATATCAAATTACTATATTGGTTTTCTCAACTGATTTCTTAGTTAAGAAGTACTCAAATACATAAAATTCATTTCAGTTTGCATTTTAGCTGAGACACACTCTGAGGGATTATAACAGATGATTCAGAAATTTCAGATAAGGAAGATAAATTTGAGAAGCAAAAGTATTAGGAAAGATTTAGCAAGAATTACTGGTACATAGCACAGTAGAGTCCATTAAAACAGTCCCAGTTTTACAGAACCTTTACAAATTATTTTAGCTGAGACACACTCTGAGGGATTATAACAGATGATTTAGAAATTTCAGATAAGAAACATAAATTTGAGAAGCAAAAGTATTAGGAAAGATTTAGCAAGAATTGCTGGTGCATAGCACAGTAGAGTCCATTAAAACAGTCCAAGTTTTACAGAACCTTTACCAATTATTTTAGCTGAGACACACTCTGAGGGATTATAACAAATAATACAGAGATTTTAGCACTGAAGCAAAGCATTAGAGTCCATTTTCTGGGACTCACTTGCCCATAGCTTAGTGCAGTCTGTTTAAAAAGTCTCCGTCTAATAGAACTCTAACTATTTCAAAATGCGCCTTTTTAATAGAACCTTAAGAATTCTAGGGTATTATAACATGTGATAAATCAGGGGCATGACGTTTCCTATGTTTTCCATTATGTTTCCAGCGTGCCGAAAAAACTTTTAAGTTTGTTAGCTATTTTCTCTCATTGTAGAATGAATTAGCAAATAATACAAATGCAAAAAAGCCAATTTAATGTAGAATGAGCAACCGAAAACCCGAAATTGGCAACTTATGTAGTTTTACAGATATCCCGTGAAATGTGTACGCAAACAGGAAAAAAATTACAGTAAAACTGGTACAATTTTTCAGAGCTAATGTCACCCCCCTATGATAAATAGCTCTTAGTCTAGAAACCAAAGCACTAGGAGTTATTTTGCAAGAATTACTTACATATAGTACAGTCTAAATTGTCTCCATTTCATAGAATCTTAACTAACTATTTTAGCTGAGACACACTCAAGAGGATTATAGCAAATCATATAGAGATTTTAGCTCAGAAGTACAGCATGAGAGGATTTTTTTTAAAAACTGACCTAACCATAGCACAGTCAGTCAGCCATAGTCTCTTTATAAATAAGTGCATTTTATAGAACTCTAACAAACTAGTTTAGCAGAGACACACTCAGGGGGTTATAACAGATGATAGAAAAATGTCAGCTAAATAACTTTAGATGATATTTTGCAGGATTTACTGGCTCATAGTATAATTGAGTCTGTTCAAAATGTCTCCGTATAATAGAACTCTAACAAACTATTTTAGCTGAGGTACACTCAGGGGGATTATAACAGATTATAAAGAAATTGTAGCCGAGAAAAGAAACACAATAGGAGATTCTTCAAAATCTACCAGCTCATAGCACAGTTGAGCCTGTTTAGAAGTATCCACGTTTCTTTGTACCCTAACTAACAATTTTAGCTGGAACACATTCAAAGGGATAATAACAGATCATAAAGATATTTTAGCTAAGAAACATACCATTAGAGGAAATTCTCCGAGACTCTCCGTTGGGTACCTTTTCAAAATATTTTTTTATTTATTTCGATGTAACCGGGCTTTTATTGCCATTTTGTACATTGTTCAGTTTACAAGTTTATTATTCAGTTTACAATGTTTCGTGAAAAATGTCCATTCAGACGCTTCAATCATTTGCACCAGGCGGGACTCGAACTCACAACTGTGACAGTCGAGCCAGGGGCCACACCGCCCAAGAGCCGAACGCTCTTACCAATTGCACCACGGACCCCTCCCCTTTTCAAAATATTCTCGTTCAATAATGGAATTATATTAACGTTTTAAATTTAAATGTAATTTAGGAATCTCAGTATTGTAATTTAATTTAGGGGATTATAACAGACAGGCAGGAGATTTAATCTCAGGAATGAACCACTTTAAAAAATTACCCAAAACGCATCGCTGGCTGCATCGAACAAACCCCGCAGCTGTTTTGTTTCACAATCTTGAGACGATTTCCAACAAAAATTCTTCTGAAAACTGAATCAAATTGAATGTAGAGCAAGTCTTGTCATATAAATTGTATTTACAATTCTCTTAAATTGAAACAATTTGTGTTCCTACTGAACATTGGAGGATTTATGCACGGAAATATATCTAAAACTTGTTGATTTAACCTAAATATGAATTTGAGATCAAGTCAACCTACTTGAAATGATGATTTTGAACTCGTCCATGTTATCAACTGCCAAGTTTCCGATGACTCTTATTCTTCTTGTCCTGATTTAAAAGACACTTGGATTGTACCATTGGGTATGTTTTACATTTGGATTTTGCCCGGTAGCGCCAATCACATGTTATGTCACTCGACGCGCGCGCGTTTCTTTGCTTGGTTTTTGGCCGGATGGGCTCCCTGAAGGCAAACTACCAAAGCTAACCACTCTCTTGGACTCCACAGATCCATCCGTCGCGTCGGGCTGAATTTGTTATTTAGGGTGAAGACTGTGCCGTAGAATGACGCGCCGGAGTGTTCACTAGGCCTAAGTTCTCGCGGGTTTTGCATGTGCCTTGTGCTATACAAGAAAATTTCCACCTCACCCTTTTAATAGCGCCAATAAACGCAAAAGTGCTCAACCACGAGACTCACTAATAAAATATATATATATATATATATATATATATATAAATATTAAGTTTTCCACCGTCGTAGACGAAAAGCTGAAACCCACCTCATGACCATGTGGGATTAATTTAAATGATTTATTTATGAATATGGATTATCCATGCAGGAAAAACACTTGTACTTGTGGTGAGAGTGGATTTCCAACAAGGAAGAATTACTCCATGAATGGTGTACAATGATATTTAAAGTGAAAACGGACGTTTTTTAGTGGAAAATTTCCCAGTTAGAGAGAAAAAAGTTGGTCCTCAGGGGGTGAGGAATATATCATATTCAATAATTCCACCCACATAATTTCCAGTGTTATTAAATTGAGTGAGAAAATATGTGAAACACACTTCAGGGGGGAGAAGCCTAAATAATTTAGGAGACCGAGTCAATGGAGAAGAAGAAAAAAAAGCTCCCACAAGCTTTAACAAATGAAATTTGTCCACTGCGGTCTAGAGACCGTGACGGAAATTATGGAAACGGATGAGAACAATAAATTCTTGAACTATTATTAGATTTATTAAAGTTTGTCCGAAAGGATTCTTCCAGACGGATATTGTGAGTTCTAATTTGAGAGGTTTTAGAACAGCCTAGGGGAAATCGCGCTACTTTCGAACGACTCTAGCTTCGAACAAGTTATTTTTTTTAACATGTTTATAATGAATTTGATCCTACATAGTAAAAACTAAAGAACATAGAAAATATTTAGAAATTATTCTGTATATTTTCAGAGAGTCAATTTTAAAGAGAACCTAACGAAATTATAATTTATTTGAATATGATTGCTTTCCATTTAGCAAATCAGTCGTGTAAAAAAATGAACGAAATCGCCAGCAGTTAAGTCCGAATGCAGTATAAGGCTCAGATCATATGGCTGAACAGCTCTAATATCTTATCAGTCCAGATTTTTTTGGGAAAAACTAATTTGGGATTATATTATTAAGGGAAAATTATCTATAAGATTCAGAAAAACAAATAAAATTGGTTGCTATATAGGATTCTGAGATCTTTAGGGAACTGTGCCATACCTCTAATCTGAAAACCGCTTTAGGAAAAGGTCAAAGAAAGCTTACAAGTAATATATTCAACTGTTTGGCTCCCTTGGCTCCTAGGTCCATAACGCATAAACGAAAATACCCTACTAATTCCTATATTTAAATTTTAAAGATTAATATTAATAAAATAAGTAACACATTTTAAATAACTGAGAAATAATAATATTAAGAAGTCTAGAAATAAATTTAAAAAAAATCGCGTAATAAGCTTTAAAAGCTTTTCTAAATAAAAGAAATTAAACACTTTGAAATGAAAAACTTTTTTTTTAATTTTGAATATTTTCTAAAAGGTATTAGTATTGAAATTTTTATCTTAAGACTAAGAAAAGCATTTTCAAACTTAAAAAAAATAAAACTTTTTTATTGTGAAGGTCAATTTATTGGCATTTTATATTATTACTCCAGTTCTTTATCCTGCATATAGATATTTTTTTCAAAAATATCAGTTTTTTTGTTGATAAACCCAGTACTATTTTTTTAAATAGTTCAAATTTTCTTCTATGAAAAAAGAGTTACAAAGAATACATAGTGCTTAAAAACATTGTAGCTAAATTCTGTCTATGCTTTCTGACAACTTTAAAATTATAAAACCCCTTAAACTCTTCCTCCTTTGATATTATCGATATCCAGTATATATTCTTTTTATAAATTCCAACTCAAGAAGGTAAAAATATCAAACTACAGAGGAAATTTAGATTATTAACAGATTTTAATGGTTACATTTTTTTTATTTCATGTTTTTTTTTAATATTTACGAGAAATTTTGATACTTGAAAATCTTAATTCAAGTTAAAAAGTCATCTGAAAAGCCATTAGGGCTAGAAGAAGTTTTAAGATTTCAAAGAGTTGTTAGTTTTTCATATTTCAAATATTTAGTTAAAAAAATTGTTAATTTTTCTAGATTTTTAAGGATATTTCTAACAAAACTTAAAAGTGGCTAATCCCTTGAGGTTTTTGCTGTAACAGCTAATATAAACAATTAAAATATAATATAAATGACTTTAAGGCAGAGGTGTGAAAGAACCTTAAAAACCGAATAAACGTCAATATAAGTTTGTTCAGGTTGCATTTTGACCATTGACGTACAAGTTTCATTTGACGTTTATTCGGTTTCAAACAATTCCTGCATACCTCTGCTTTAATAATTTTTAATAATTTAATCAAATATTTCTCTTAAAAATAAATATCATAAAAAATAAAAATAAAAATAATTAAATGCCTTTAGAATTTCTATGAAGCTTTTGCTTTACGTAATTAAGTCTTACAGTTTAAATGTATCACTTAAATTATCCCGGTCTTTCAGTTTTAAAAAAAAATCAAACTTATGAGAAATGGGGCAGCTTTAAGATAGGGGGAAGTGGGGCACCTTTGAATGTGGGGCAACTTTGAAAATGGGATTTTTCGCCTACTTTTAAATAAAATTGAGCCTTATCATGATATAATTTGGCTATTTGATATGGTTCAGTTCTATTTAAAAATTGGAGAAAAAACCCAATTTCAAACTAACTACTTACAAATTTTTTCAATTTCTGACTAATATTGATTCAAAATTTACAACAGGCAATTAATTTTTTTATTAAACAGGGAGATGAATTTGTTTAAATATTAGTGATTTAAAAATTTAGTTACGTTTTATAGGGAGCTAGGTCAAAACGAATTAAGAGACATTTTCTTTTAAAACAAAAGGTTTATTTTATTTTACTAAAGATAGTGAAAGTGAGAAGTCCTGAACATAAGAGGCTTCTCGTATTTCCTTATTAAAATAGCCCACTATTACTGTGAGCAACGCAATTATCAGTAGTAGGGTAAAGTGATACAAGTTGGACAATTCGCCGGTACAAGTTGGACAGGGATTTTTTCTTGATAAATATAGTACTATTTTTTTAAGCACAAGAAACCAAATTATAAAACTAAAGCATTAAAAATATACTAATAAAAATAAAGAACTAATTTTATCAAGAAAAAAATCCCTGTCCAAATTGTACCATGGTCCAACTTGCACCACTTTACCCTAAGTGTGCGTCATTGGTTCAAATCCGTTTCTGTAATTTCTCAACCGGTCTCAATGGAGTTGGGGAAAATCCAGGAAGGGCAGCAAGTGAAAAATTAAGAGAGGAAAATAGAAGGGGAAGCACATTTTTTGCGCCTTGTCTCTGCACTTTCCGGCGTTATTGTGTGTGTAAGTACATGTATACAAGGAGTATAAAAAAAAAGCTCCTCAATGCAGAACTTTTAATGCTATATTTGGCAAGTACGTATGCCAAAGCTGTAAATTCACTTTTCCTTGGGGGTACTTTCTTCACACCGCATGAATATGGAATTTTGATGGGGAGGCCGCTTCACCTCCCATTGCTTAATGCCTCAGCTAAATCACCCAATTATTCCCTTGCCCAAGTCTTATGTGGTCGTTTTCTAATTGCATTGCGAAGCTCTGTTGTTCAGCTCCTTTGCATTGTGGCCTTGATGCGGTACAATTTCGCCAATTAATTTATCCATGTCATTCCAAATTGCATCTCCCCCCTTGATTCACCATACTGCAGCATGTATTGCCGATTTTATGCCATCCGACATACAATAAAAAGAATTTTTGCTCTTTTGGTGACTCCTAGAGGAAATCCCAACCAAGTGGCCACAAAACCCAATCAATTGACTAACCCTATAATTGCAATAAAGTGACAGAGGCTGGGGGAGTAAATTGTGTCCAGTCGTGACCTAAGACATCCCATTTGGACACAGTCCAATCGTGTTGAGATAAATCAACCGTTGGCAGCCAGCTCATGCAAACGCACATTATATGCAATGTAATTTGGGAAGGATTATAATGCTTCCAAGATGTCCAAGAGAGTAGGATAACAAGGCCTCCTCTCGAAGGCGTCAAGGATGAGGGGATTTTATGACTAAGCGTGGTTGAGATTGAATTGAAGGGACATTTGGGTGACGTCATGAAAAATTCAGGGATTTCCCCATTCAAAAGGTCATAATTTCTGACAAAGGGGCATTAAACAGTCATAAAATTCCAAATTCAGCTAAAATTTAAATTTTTCAAAATTACCCATCGTCGCAGCATTGTCGATACCTCTGAGGTAAAAAAACGTCACTACAGTCATATTTTGACATACTTTTTCGAGGTTATTAACATAGGTAACAAAAAGCAGTTAAACAGTTCAAAATATTCAAATAAACTTCTGTTTGACAGCAACAAGAACTCTGACAGTTGTCATAAAGCTCTGGTAGTCTTGTATATTTTTTTATAATATATAAATTTAAAACAATGTAAAATAATGAATAGGTCTTTATCAAAGAAACTACTATCTCCATAAAACATTACAGTAGACTCTCTTTCATCCGTGAGAGCAGGACCGAAATGCCACACGGATTTTGAGATTGATACAGATCAAATTGTTTGAAATCCAACGATTTTTTTGATTACATTGGAAATTTGTGGAGTGAATTCTGACCTGACTGCATCAACATTCTCTCTAAACATGCGTACTATCCAAGAAAGTTACAGTGAGAAAGAATTACAGTAGACAGAGCACATTTGCTTTAACAAAAAACCTGAAAATGAGGACAATAATGTCAACAAAAGTTTTAAAATTCAACTGTCACACGGACGTTTTTATGTCACCCGGACAGAGGGTCCACAGATAAGCGAGAGTCTACTGTATTAGCTTAAGAAAATAGAAGGGAAACGTAAGTTTATGAAAAATCTTTGACAGGTGTCACACTGCTTAATTCATTTCTAAAATTTTTATTATAAAATTAAGAAAGAAATTTAAATTCACGACTAGGTCTTTAAGAAAACAAGGAAACCATTACCTTCAGAAAATGTTGTTTGCTGTTGAAATATTCACAGAAAAAAAAAAACGAAATCTTGACAGATGTCATAATGCTTTCATGACTTCTATATTATTTCCTTAGTTATCTATTTTAATTAATTGAAAGCAACGAGTGGGCCTATAACAACCCAGAAGTTTATAAACGTCAAAAAGTGAAACAAATAGAACTTTAACAGCTGTCAAATTGTCTTCCGAATTTTAACTTCCGGTTTTAACTTTCTCAGTAAAAATATTTAAGAATTCAAAGGACTATGAAGGAATCTCTCGGTTATATTTTAGTAATAATTACTGTACCACAACCACGATAAAGTTCAAAAATAGAGCTAATAACAATTTAATAAAATTAAAAAAATCAATAGCAAAGAAAAAACAATAAATTTGGTAATAAGCGTTCCAGAAAGATTTTTTTACAAAACTAGGTTCACAATTAATTAAAAAATAAACAATTACTGTGGTCTAGATGTCTAGCAGTTTGATAGGTTTTATAAGGCTCTCATATTTTCAGAGATATCAGTAAACTTTCACAGAAAAAATCTCTTAGCTATGTTATTAACGATAATGATACAATAAATATTTGCTGATTTAATGAATAAATTTTATAAATTCAATATAAAGGTATCTTAACGGTTTGGAATAGCAGGTACAAAATGTTAGAAATTTATCATTTTTGTGACAGCTGTCATAATTCTTCTCACTGTCATATTGACGTTTCAATTGAGATTTTTACCGTAATTAAATCTTCTAAAACAACGATGTGTAGTGAGTTCTTTGTATGTTAAATTGTATTCATAAACTTAAACCAAACGACAATTTTACAATAGTTGTTACTTTGACAGCTGTCATAAACTTTTTAAAGTTGTGTCAGCTGTCACGCTTCTTCTTACTTAGTGTCACTCGGACGTTCTAATTGAGATTTTGAACGCGATTTAATATTCTGCATCAACAATGTAGAGAGTGTTACTGTATTAAATTGTACACAAGATTAATCCATGCGTCAATTTGACAGCAGTTGTAAGCCTGACTGATGTCATAACCACAGCAAATTTCAATTGATGACTTCTAGAGCAAATATGACAGCAATAAACTGTCAGACTGCATCAGCAAAATGTAACAATCATATTTTTATCTGTTTTTGATCAATCCCCAAAGGACTTTTCCTATATATGAGAGCCTTTGACACCTGTCAAACTTCTCGTTTATGTCAAATTGCCGTTTGAATTAATATTTTGACATAATTAATACACAATTTACTCAATTGTCAATTTATTAAGTTATGTTCAGCAAATCAAGCCAAATGTCACTATAAAAGCAACCATAAAACTGGCAGATGTCAAAGAATGTCATAAATTTTAAGATTTGATTTATAGCGGCCACATATATACCAAAAATATGACAATATCATTTTTCTTAGATCGTGTTTATTGTAGTTTTTTTTTCTATTTTAGATTGAATTAATAAGAAGTATTTGCAATCTCAAATTGCGTTTTGACACCTGTCAAAATTTTTCTTGCCAGATGAAAGTGAGGAACAAGTTTTCGAACAGGATTGAATGAACTAAATACTGTTTAAATATTTTTTTAAGTTTTTTAATTAATTTAAGAAAGAAATAAGTCAAACATCAATTTAACAGCAACTCTGACAGCTGTCAAAAATTCTTATTAATTAAAATTGCCACTTATGAATTCGCATCAAAATTAAAAGACGGTATAGGATACACTCTATCTAAGCAAAAGGAGAGTTTTCTAAGAATTTGGCAAGAAGTATAGAATTTTAGAACGCTCTCTGAAGCTGCCAATATTTAATTTTTCTTTTAATTTTGAAATAGAACCAACCAAGTGTAATTTTTTAAAGCATTGCATTGGCATTTTTATTCAAATTTCTATTTATTAAAAAAAAATTGTCACTGTTCCAAATTCTTTCATCTTGTGAGTTGTTCCTTAAGGTAGCCCCCTGACTCAGAGACAGTAGCACGAGGCCTCAATTTTCGTGGGATAAATTTAATATTAGAAAATGTTAGTTTTCCGTTTGAGTTTTATAAAAAGATACCGAGAAGCATATATAAGCAAATTATAGCTTATGATTTATGACTTTGATATTTTTACCGCACACACACATTTTGCCACCTTGGCAGCTCCAAATGTTGGAAGTACTCCGTGTTCTGGCACGACTTCCAAAAGGCAATATTGATTGGGTTTGTTGAAGGGGTTGTTGTTAGTACAGAGAGGGCAGAAAAAAAAATGAGAATTATGTACAGTAGGAAAATTTTGTGCTTTTGTGCCCCAAATTCGTGATGATTGCATATAAAACAATGCCCATCTCACAATTTTTCACTGTTTAGCTTTGAAGGTGCATCGTGAATCTAGAGAATAATCTATTATTGAAATATTTCCACACACTCGCACTTAAAATGTTTACGAGGGTTGCGGGTAAATCGATTTTTTCGGACAAGACAAAGGGAACAACGAACAATGTTCCATTTAGTTGTCCATTTGAATGAGACCGTTTGGAATTGAACTCTCCCGCCTTCGTGATATTGTGGGAATCCTCAAATTGCGGTTATTGCTGTTTCTATTTCTTCGAAATATTTCAAGTTCAATTTCATAAGTCATGATATTCATACCAATTATACATAGTTTATTAATAGAACGTTAAAAGTGGTTCAACAGATATTATTTTTGAAATTCCATAAGATTGTTTTTTTTAATTAAAATATTTTAAGCATTTTGATAGTAAATAGCCATTATTACTAGGTTATGACTCGGTTTTATAGAGATTTTTTTACTTATTAAAATTATCAAGATCTGACTACTGTTAAATCAATTTTTTTTGTTAAAATGTGGTGAAAATTACTACTTTATAACAATAAATTTATTCCAATCTCATAAACAGGAGGATTTTAATTAATACAAAAATTGCAGAAACTTTCGGATTAAAAAAACAACGAATTTCATAGGACAAATTAACGCGATAGACTTTTTGGTCGCATGAGGGCACTGTTTTCTCCCACGAGTGGCGCTGGCATCTGTTCTCAATTTTCTAATTCCCAGGATTTTATTCAAAAACTTTATTAAATTTGAATAAAATATTACTAAATTTCCTAAGCTATAAAAAACATTATCGTTTTGAGCTAAAATATGTCTCGTAAAATAGTTCGTAAATGTTTGTTAATTCCTACGGGAGACTAACGAAATAGTTTGTAACAAATTGTATTTTTTCCACAAACATTGTTTGTAACATGATTACTTGACGAGCATTTTTCGTTCTTTCACACATATTTATTCGTAAATGTTCGTAAACAAACAAATAAGTGTTCGTAAAATTTTGTCATATGTGTGTAAAGTTTTGTTCGACAAACGAAAATGCATAAATAAATGTTTGTAAAGAAAGGTTCTTATTAAAAATGGAATTTGGGTTTTTTTATTTGTTTGTCATTGTTTTGTGTTATCTTATTCCAATTTAGAATTCAAAATATTTAATGTTTCATTTGGACCACATTGATTACAAGGTACATATGATTTTGAGGAACTCGGGCTGGGGCCAACCTTGCCAGGAGGTGAATTCTGAAATTTATGAGTTTTTCAAGTGATAAATTTACAGCTTTCAGATCGCCCTTTGTGACTATTTCATGAGCTTATCATACAAAGTTTCAAGTGAAACAACCACGGTATCCTAGAATTTACATGATAGGTCTTTTGAAATACTTAGTTAGGATGATCTCAGATCAATGAATTTATCATGTGATAAACTCACAATCTCAGAATTCATACCCAGGGAACCCATAGGGAACCAAAGAAATCGACGAGAAACTAGAAGAACCTAAGCATTTTTTAGGGAACCTGGAAAACCGGTACATTTTTTTTTAGGAATCCTGAGGAGCCCAGATATTTTTCAGGGAATCCGAGCAATTTGGTTAACTCGAGGAGCCCATATATCTTTTAATGATATTGCGGGGAACCCGGGGCACTAAATTTTTTTTTCGGAAAGCCATACAATTTTCAGGGAACCTATAAGGAACTCACAGGGAATCCATACATTTTTTTAGGGACTGTGGGCACCGGGGCGTCCTAAACATTTTTTTTTTTTGGGAGCTCACGGGAAACTTAGGATACCTACGGAAATTCTCGGGAAGCCATACTTTTTTCAAGGAGCTCAGAAGACTCATAGGGAACCCAGACATTTTCAGGAAACCCGCACGAGGATCTCAATTTTTCAGGGACCTCAGGGAACCTGGGGAATCCAGACATTTTCCAGACATTAAAAACATATGTTTTTAAGAAAATCCAAGACACTTTTGGAACCCATGTAATATTTCTGGGATCCGGGAACTCGAGTCACTTTAATTGGCTGTGAATTACTCCTTGACTGACTCTTAGTGGTTCTTAAGAATATTTATCCTATAAAATTTGATAATTTTGTTATCCCTGGCTATGCGATAAGGGTGTGTCCTTCTTACTTGACCCAGAAAATGGAGCTCAATGACCCTTCTCTCTGGATAAGTTCAAACGCATTGTTTTCTTTTTTTAATAAATGATTGTTGGAAATATCATAGGAGATCTAACTCTAATAAATGTAGGTCAATCACTGTTACATTTATAAATAAGCTAAGAATTTGACTTAAAAGTTTTCCACATGATTATTAAAATCATATTCAGGAAAATGTCAAAGGTTAGGGTGCTTTTAGTTAGACATCTTTTCGTAATGAATACTCAATAAGCATTTTCTTCCTCATAGATCGATTGCCCTATTAAACTGTATAGGGAAGAAAATACTTCTTGGGTATTCATTAGAAAAAGATGTCAAACTAAAAAAGAGGTACTTATCTCGGTTAGTCATTGATACTGTCATTTTGACTACACAGTGACCCTTCCCTTCTTAAGTATTTATGTTTTTTTTTAATTCTCGGAATACGTCACCATTAGAGCAAGAGTTCACAATTTTGTTTTAGTTAAACACTGAAAATTCAGATAAATTCATGAGGATCACGATTATATTAGAGCACGAAGAAACTGGACTGTAAGGACAATCTCATTCCTTTCTACGAATCTCTGGGCTAGGACCTCGAACTAGGTACAGTCGAGTTCCTCAAATTTGAACTCCTCAAACTTGAATGACAGTTTGCTTTCAAAATGTAAAATATGAGGTTATGTAAAACAAATTTTGCATGGAGTCTGAATTAGAACTATTTTTTTTAGTGTTTCCTCAATATTGTCGTATTATATTAATTTCTTCAACAAATTTTACCTATTAAACAACAAATTCCATTGATAAAATTCTGTAAAGTTATTTTCCTTAATTTAAAAAAGTGGATTTTACATGAATTCCGTTACTTTTTTGAAAATATTGTTCTAATTTGAGGAGCAAGAAATGTCATCTACACCCCCCAAATGTTCAAATTTAAGAAACTGTACTGTAACTCAAATACCATGAACATCCTTTATAATAGTCAGAAGGAGACGGCCATCCGAAATTGTCCTACGGCATCGGTTATCCTGGCAAATGCCATAAATTCCGTGGATCCATCCTGACAATTAGCCCCTGGAGCTACTAATGCCAAGGTCCGGTCTACACTGTAGAGCCTTTAGTGTATTCTGTACCAATTAGCAGCCTCTGGTAGATGAGTAAGTTGAGTTGAGTTGAGAGTAAATAGTTTACACGCAAATCGTAATTATATCGTCTCTATATCGTTAAATCGTGGTCATTTCAGATCTGATCAGTTTTTGCCCATTATATTAATTATAAATTGATGAGAGTAAAATTTTAGAAGTTATATATTTGTAATTTGGCAAAAAAAATGTGATTTCATTAGAGAAAAAATCACCAATTAAGTCAAGATGTTATCAATTCGAATCATTGCTATATCGTAGCTACAACGTCATGGATTAGTAATTTCTGGTAATGACATTTGCTCTCGATTAAATTATAAGTTTAACATCCAACCCCCATAGACCACCACTCAATTTTCGTTTATAGCATAGCATTTAATGAACTGTGCAGTGTCAGTACTTCTATTTTCCTCCCAAATACTAAGCTGTTAATGGCATCATCAATTATTCTGTTCAAGACACAATTGAACTTTTGTGTCTGTTCGCGGAAAAGAAAATATCCACTCAACACGAGGCACAAGAGACTCAATGGCGTCTCAAAATGAAAGAAAAAAAAACTGAAGAAATGCTTTTTCCAATGAGATTTTCTTTCTCTTTTTTTCCCTTATCGTATGTGCAGAGTTTGTACTGAGGCGGGGTATCAAGAGGGTATAAGACTAAAAATGTGAAGTTATTCCTCATCTGTCGGGTACTGTGCAATAAATATTCTTCATCGGTACCCCTGGTCGGGTGTGCGCGCCCATTTTCTTGGACGGATGGTGTTGATGGGTCAGGAGTTTGGGCAACTGGTGCTAGAGCAAAAACAGTGAAGGTCCGTGAGAATGGATCGTGTGTTGCAGTGCTGCAGAATAAAGAAGGATGTTTTGACCAGTGGGATACATGGCAGTGAAATAAGTGTTCGTGACAGAAACTCATTACAATACAATATTTCTCTTGAGGTTTACCGTGGTGGTGTACTGTTCGCCTTGGTCAGAAAAACAACGGAAAGTGTCCAATGCGAATGGGTTAAAATGCTGCAAATTTGCACATTGTCCAGTGAAAGACGATGGCTAGTTGGAAGCGATGGGGTGTGAGTGATTGACAAGGGGTGAAATTGTCTGTGACACAATATTGATCAAGACGGGGCTGACGGAGGTTTGAGAGTTGAGACTCTAAGAATCCGCCCCAAGACTGACCAATGGCTACTGTTGCTGGACTTTATGGTCTTGGCGATGATACCCGTAATCAACGACGCCGACACAACAGAGATACTTCTGGTGATGGAAAAACACCGGAAGGACGCAGTGAACCGTAAGAAAATCCTCATAGTCTCTTACTATTCCCCAAACAACTCCCCAAAAAAAATTTCATCACGTCACAAGAAATTTATTCTGCATTGCACCCTTGGCGAACATTATTTGCGAAATCAACGGAAAGAGAAGTCTCACTGAATTGAAATATTTATAGGATTAACAAAATTGCTTTGTTAATACAACCAAGCTTATTACCATTCTTGAAATTTAAAAGAAATCTTTATAATTCTCTCAACGATGAACTGGCGCAATTGACTTTAGAGGAATGTCTCCAGTGATTGCCAGTAAAAATGTTAGTCATCCTAAGATGTAAACACTTTTTTGGTTTTTCCCAGAGCTTTCGATCCTGATGGGGATCTTCTTGAGTGGTCAATTAAATTGTGTTTCCAGAGAAGTGTTTCCCTAAGAAATACTCTGGAAACACAATTTAGTTGACCACTGAAGAAGATCCTTATCAGGATCGAAAGCTCTGAGCAAAACCAAAAAAGTGTTTTCATCTTAAGGTGACTGACATTTTCACTGGCAATCACCGCAGAGGCAGACATCCCTCTGAAATCCCTATAAATATTTTTTGAAAATTAGCTCAACTGAACTGAGACTTAAAAAACAGAATATTTTCTCTAAAATCTTTCAACATAATAGTGAAATATTTAATTTAAAAAAGTACAATATTTAAGACTGTATTTCCTGAAATTTCCATTTAAAAATTTAAAAAATTCAACCGTTGAGATCTGAGGTGGAATGATAACTTTTCGATACTATCGAATCGATAGTAACGATAAATCTGTATCTCTTAAATTTAGTGAATGACAGATTTTCAAATACTGTGGAACCATTTATTGTACCGTTCTTAAAAGAATGTGACTGTTGATAAATATTTAAATTCGCTACAAAAAGTACAGAAATCGCTTAAATTTTTCAGATTCGACAGTTGATACTATCGAAAAGAAGTTATCATGTCACCCCTGACTTCCCAAAACCAAAATCCTAATCGTAACTGTAACAGCACTGACGTAAGACGTATCTTGAGAATCAAGGAGATAAACTCCCTCCGGGTGCGTCAGGGGTGGTTATTCTTTCAGGATGGGACGCACTCATTGATTCTCAAGAAACGTCTTACGTCAGTGCTGTTACAGTTACGATTAGCATTTTCCGAAAATGTTTTGGAAGGTCAGGGGTGACATAATAACTTATTTTCGATACTATCGACTGTCAATTCTGTAAATTTTAAACGATAGCTGCACTTCCTCTAATTAATATTGATGTTTATCAACACTGTCATATCTCTCTCATCAGAGAATGTCGCAATAAAAGGCCGAACATCCCGTAAAAAGTCGACATTCACTTAATCCAACAGATATATATTTATCGATACTATCGATTCTACAGTGTCGAAGAGATATCATTCCACCCAAGATCTCAGCTGTTCATTTTTTTAAATGAAAATTTTAGGAAATATAAGCTTAATTATGGTACTTTTTTTTAAATTATTATTCACATATTATTTGTCAACATAATCGTAAGCATCGCAAAGTAAGATTTCTCTAAAAGGTCTACGAAAATCAGGTTCTAAGGACTGAATTTTTAAAATTTTTAAATAAAATTTCAGAAATTTAAATACTCTATTTTTATAACATTACGACTTGAATTAAATAAATTATTTATTATTTTAGAAGAAATATTTGAAGAAAATATTCTGCTTTTTAGTCTCTACGACCCATGTAACTACTTAAGAAAAAAGATAATTTTTACGTCATTAGTAATAACGTAAAAATTACATTTTTCTGTCAGTTTCCAATTTGATTTTTGATTTGATTTTCGAAGTTTTTATCAAATTAAAAAAAACACTCTAATAAATGAAATCGTTTCAAAGATGTTTCTAAAATTTTGTAAAAAAAAATTTCATCGATTTCGAACTTGAAAAAAGTGTCAAAGGTAAGATACTTTTTTAAATAACCTCTCGAAATGTATGGAACATCATTTTTTGGAAACAAGCATTACAAACTTTTTCTATTAGATTAACTAGGTCGACCAATTGTACACGAATTCACCTGTTCTTATTTCTACAATATCTATTACGCTTTTGAAGGTTAAAGAACATGAAGCAATTTGAAGGAAAACTTTTGGTTGTTGTTTGTCAAAGTTTTGTCGAAAAGATGTACCTTCAGAGAAAGTTGAGAAAACTTTACAAACTTTAATAATCCAAAAAAATACAAAAAAATTAATTAGGTTCTGAAGATGAATTATTCTACTAATTTGAAAAATTTGCTAAACTATTTTGTTAGAAGTTTGTCAAGAGGATAATCCTTTAAAAAATTGTCACATCAAACACCAAAAATTTGTCTACATGAAACTTTTTCGACAAATTTCCAACAAATTGCTTTACAAAATTTCTGCCGAAGAACTAGTCCTAGTTATTTTATTTTTTATTTTTTATTTAATCTTTTTATTTATGCTTATTTTATGAGGAATTTGAATTGTTTTTCTCCTCTGGTAATTCAAAAGAATGAGTTCGTGAAATTTTTTATAGATTAGTTGAAAGTTTGTTAAAAGGATAAGCTTTGTGAAAAATATGACGAACACCTTTGACAAATAAATGACCAACACTTTGTTTATTTTGAAAATAACTTTTCAGACAAATTTTCAACAAATTGCTTATTCCAAAAGAACCATTCGTTGATAAATATTTTACCACTTTTACGAAATTTTGTAAAAATTTTAAAGATAAATTTTTTTCTGTAACACCGAAAGAAAAAGTGTGTAAATATTGTTTGTTAAAAGTTTGTCAAAGGATGTTCTTTCATTGACAGTGTATCAAATTTTGCCAAATTTATAAACTAAAACGTTTGTTTGTATTCTTTGTATTTCTTTTTTACAATAAAACATCGTTTTCACAAATTAGTATCAAATTACCTTATAGTGGAGTCGTCGCTTATAGACCTTATACCCTAATAGACAGCTTGCAAAAATCCGAAGTTCTTACCTAAAACAGATTTCGAAAAATCACAAAATTGTTAATCGTGTAGTAGGATTATTGATAGAGGAGTTGGAAGGAGAAAGGCCAGTCCTGACAAAGACTCTTATAAGCCAACGGGAACAATCACTGTTTAGTTGTGATGGTGACTCTGAGGGGTGCTATAACGGCTAACTTTAGAGGCATGGTATCAGGCAGAAATTACCGGGCAGGAATTACCCCGAGAGACATACAAGAATCGGCTCCTCAATCGGACTTCAACCCTAAAGATATGAGAATTGATTCGCGGCTTTTGGAATAGTGCCATGGGGGCTCCTTTCCGGGCGGCTAGTGAGGAAGGATGCTCCAACATGTTCCGATATGAGACTTTATATCATCCGTGCAACAATTACATCATAAACCGATTTTTTTTTATTTTTGAAAATCTGATTTAGGCAAGAACTTAAAATTTTTGCACGCTGTTCATAAGTGTATAAGGTCCATAGGTAGGAACTCCTATATAACCCTATAAAGTATTTTCTTATTAAGTTACCACTCTTCCACGGATTTTATTTCAAGAAAATTCATTAAGATTTTGTTGGTTACCTTGATTCTTGGAGAACAATTTTTAAAGATTTCTTGAATAATCTAAGCTCTTATCTTATTTAGGAAGATATATCGATGAAAACAAAGAATTAACACAAATCTTCTTTCCAAATTGCACATTTTATTCAATTGTTTATCTAAAGTATTTTGTGAAAGGGAAGACCCGCTACCTTCGTACGACTCAAGTTACGAACAAATCAATTATTTTCTAGAAATTTAAGGCATTGATCTAGCTATTAAAATATAGGGGAAAGTACTCTCCCTTCGAACGTTCATTCCTTCGAATAATGTGGATTTCTTTTACGTTTCCTAGAAGACTTCCATATGATTGTCACATAATTATCAATAAATTGATGACAAGCTAACTAATAGTTAATAGAAATGTGTAAGTGTCTTAGGAAAAATAAAAGAAAATTCATATTATTCGAAGGCATGAACGGGAGAGTACTTTCCCCTAATATCATAATGGACAAAATTCATTAAAATTCACGCTTTCCCCTACAAAGTAATAAGAAATTACGAAGATTTATTTTAAAAAATATACTCTTACTAAAAAATAAAGCATAACTCATTTATAGTGATGGGAATAATAAACAATACAGATAAAGGATTACTCGGTTCTTCTATATCGCACGTTTCAAACAACATTACCAATATAATTCACAAAAAAAAGAGATTTATTGGAGTCAATGCTTTTACAGATAGTTCAACATAAATCATTTTTTTAAACTATTAATATTTTGTATATTTTCCACCACCGCAGCGTCGTTGGTAGGAGGAGTAGAATTAATTGTAACTTTTTTCAAAGGTTAACCGCTAAAAGGGCTCTACTGTGAGTATTCCTCATCCGATTCGGGAAAATTTGGGTTCATTGGAAAGGTTTTGGAATCCCTTACAAATATGAAATGATATCAATTGTTTATGAACCAGATAAAAACGGTTCTAAGCCCAGAAGTTTTTTCCATTATTTTTTTCCGATTATACCTGAGGTATTTTGAGTAATTATTAAACCAATTCAAATTGCGATTGTGAACTGGTAATTAACCTTTATGAACTTAAAGAAATAATATAGGGTATAATATCTGAAAGTTCGAGCATTCTGCAAAGCAAGAACGTTTTTACCACCCATTTCCAGTGTTATACAAATTCTAATTTTTCGCTAAGGATTTTATCTGCAAAATTTTCCTACATATACCATAAAATAAATTTTGCATAGAGTATTGTTTGGCGGATACAGAATGTTAATTAAACTTTTCTCATTCGCCATTTCCTTTTATAGTTTCATAGCATCCAAAAAGCTAGAGCTTTTGGAACTCTTTAAAAGTGGTATTTGTGTCATTTTTCAGGGGTCTTGTTATTTTCGTGAGGGAGCTTTTTTTGCTCCACTCAACGAGAATGCACTAAAAGTTTCGAATAATATCTTATGTTATATCTCTATCCCAATCACTTGCATCGCATTCGTGGACAAAACTTTTTGAACAAGTCTCCAAAAGATAGGACGCTTGACGGGAAACTGGTAAAATTTTCAAAATCGCGTAAACACATTTATTGTTATTTACGAGCAACATCCACCCCGGAAAGGCTCATTGTGCCGAATAATGGAGTCAGATTGTGAAAACATGGGAAGCTTTTTGCAGATGCTTGCCAAAGAAATGGTCTTGTAGATGCTTTCTTATCCCAGCGGACTTATTCATACGAAACGCTGTTCTCAATTAGGATGCTCAAGTATTGACTTGATTCCCCAGACAAATGCTGCAGTAATGCTTTATCTAGAATAAATGGAACAAGCAAAAAAAATGGAACAAATGGTTAAATAAGGGAATAAAATAATTTCTGCCTTATCGTATTTACTCCATGTTGCAGCATCCCATTTTGGGGGTGTCTGCTAATAAATCAAGGTGCATATTGTTGGACAGAACCATCTCCAGCCAATTAATATTGTTTGTCATTTTCATCTGGAGCTTTCGAAATTGTATTTAATCTATGGGAAATGGAGTAGATATCCAAAAGCTTTCACACTCTATTTATCTTCAAATATATTGCGATATAGTATTCAATAAAATGTCTCATGATTGATAGTCAATGACATTTCATGCCTGATTCTGTCACAATGGCAAAAGTGGTTTGAGAAAAATTCTGCTCTGTGACTTTTCCTCCGGTTTAATTGAAAGAGGAAAATCCGTTTCCTGAAGGATTCACACAATGCATTGAGCTGAATTGAAATGAATTTTTCACAGTTCTGCAAGTTGACACAATTCCAGGAAATTGTGAAAGAGATTTTTCCTTTTTCGCATAATATACCAACAACGAGTCGGATACAGCTTTTGAGATCTTATTTTCTATTTTGAAATAGTCTGTGGAAATTCGGAGAGTTTTACAAAACAGTGCACTGAAATAATCATGAAGTAGTTATGCGATATTTTACAGTTTAAATTGGTTAATTATAATTTAGCACTGTATACATTTAAAAAAATCTTACATTACGTATAGGGGAAACTGGGGCACCACCAAACATGGGGTATCACCAAACATTAATTTTTATTTCTAAACAACTTAGACTATCCGGACCATTTCTTCAGTCGACAAGCATCCCTATAATGCCTATAAATTTCTATAAGTTTTGTCTTATAAAGTCGAATTTCCGATTAAAAAAAACGCTGTGTTTTCGCTGCGCAAAACTTGAGACAAGTTTGCGTTTTCAGATCCAAAGTTCTAAGTTCGAAGTGTAATACTTTTATTAGAAATTGAAATTCTTGTTAGGGGAAAGTACTCTCCCTTCAAACGTTCATGCCTTCGAATAATGTGAATTTCTTTTAGTCTTCCTAAGAGACTTACACATAATTATTATATAATAATCAATAATTTATTATAAGCTAACTAATATTTAATGGAAATGTGTAAGTCTCTTAGGAAAAATAAAAGAAAATTTACATTATTCGTAGGCAGGAAATTTCGAAGGAGTGTTTTCTTTTTAAAAGTTTGTCATTTTTATTTTCCCTTTAATTATTTATAATGCGTTTAAAATTTAATAAAGTTGTAGATTTTGCAATGGGTGCTATATCGGACACCGGAATTCTTTCAGAGATTTTATTGCAACATCTCGTTCGTAGAGGCACGTTTTCTCGGTACTTTGGAATTGTTTAACCTTTCGAAATTCAAATATAAAAAATATGAAATTCTGTGAAAAAAATAAGTGTCCGATATTGCAAACTGTCCGAATTTGGCACAATTACCGCATTATTTATAATACAAAATATTTCGCATGATTATTCCAATAATTTTTTAATTTGTTCACATTAATACTTCTTATTGTTAGTCCTAAATCAGTAAAGTAATTAGCTAGTTTAGAATAAAATATCGGTTGGTTAGATTGTTGCAGGTAGTGGACGGAATAAGAAACGTTTCTTGATATTCGCTCTTCAGACCATTACTGATTTTTTTTTCATAAACGACTTATTTATAAATTATATTGATAATATCACAAAATTTTTGACAATAAAACTAATGTTCAGTGTTACTACATTTTTCAAATTTATACTAAATTTAAAAATTTTTACATGAATTTTACAAAGTTTGGTTTACAAAAATAATTAAGAAAAAAATTAGAAATGAAAACTTCATAAACTGTCATTACTGATTTGTAGATGAAGAGGATAATCGTCTTCGAAATGGCATGAAGAATAAAAGAGCAAAAGTCAAAAAAGTCTGCTATTCCAACCAATCGATTTTCAACTATTTTACTTAGGGGAAAGTGCCCATGCTTTGAACGGTCTCAAGCTTTTTAATGACTAATTTATTCCTATGTTTTTCAATAAATATCACACATCGCATCTAAATTTTAAAAATTAGAGGAAAATGTCCTGTTTTTAAAATATATTACGGAGTCACATTTATTGCAAAATATAGGAGAAATTTAGTCATTATGAAGCTTTGGACCGCGTAAAGTACTGGCACTTTCCCTTACACAGGATCCTATGATTATGCATATTTTCGGGACCGAAAAAAGCACGAAATGACATTATGCGTCCAGAAAATTTACATATCTGAAGGAGGTTTCTTTTGATTAAGTCAATCGTAAGACGAATCCCATGTAGAGTAAAATTAATCAGAATAAGAAGATTCAACTGCTCAAAAGAAATTAATTGATAAATTGTGCTTTTTGCCCTGTGTTCCTCAATAAATTATTACAATATTCAAAAGTTTTACCTTAATCAAAGAAATTGAAGTATTTTTCCGAAAAATAAACTTGTGTTTTCAATTTTCCTGGGTCACTAAATGGTATACTTTAAGGTGTATTTGAAAAATGAATTCACAAATGGTAGACAAAACATGCATAATTATATATGCATAATAACAAGGTGTATAATCCCGAAGTGCATAATCCCGGGACCTAGTGTACTATCTGCATGCATTTTTGGAAACTTTGCCAAATTTCTCTGAGTTTGCAATATCGGACACTTGTTTTATTTTTTCAAAATTCCATTTATTTTTAGATTCTTCCAATTTCTACGGATCGTATGACATCAAGAAAAAATAACGTCGTCTTTATAAACAAAATTCCGCGGTAAAATCTCTGGAGGAGTTCAGGAAAAACAAGAGATTTAATGTACGAAATTCTGCAAAGGGGTTTGAAGCTACCAAAGAATGTCAGTATTTTTTATTCGTTTTTTTAATGGACTCAAAGACACTTTCGAGAAAACAAATATAATAATAATAATACAGATATTGCTCTCTGGGAAAGTTCGGACACTTTGTGTAGAATTTCGGACAACAAGTTTCTCGAAATGTATTGTTCTTCCAGAAAAAATTGCTTTGTAGAAGTACTACATTTAGAATTATACATTAGAATTATAGAGCTTATAAGGTGAATGTTCGAAATTTGGCACAGTTTTCCTACCATTTATGTATGCTTTTAATTTTTGTCGACAAAAATATATTAAAAAAGATGCTTTTTTTTCATATTCTAAAGGATTTTTATTATTGAAATTGTGTTTATAGTCATATTGAAGTATTTTATTTTATTTATTTTAATTATTTTATTGAAAATGGAGGATTTGTTTAAAGAAACATTAGTTTCGCGATTATTATGAGTAATTAAATCAAGTAATTAAAAAGAGTAAACTGAGTAAACTTTATTAAAAATATATAGTTTGCGTCATCTCTTGTCGTATCTGCATTTTGAACAATTTTTCAGTAGCGGTTACAAATTCCGTCAATAAATTTTTCTTCTTGTGGTGCACTAATAAAATAAGAGGAATTTAAAATACTATTTTAATTTAGAAAAAAAAAATTAGAAGTAAAGCTAAATATAAGATATTGAATAGGTTCACAAATAATTTTTAAAAAAATCATATTACGACAAAAATCGGTGAAAACGACATTTAATTTTTTCATGTTCATTTAGCACTGCAAAAACATTTAAACGATCTTTTGTCTTTCAATTACATAAAATCAAAGTGAATTTAATTTTTTTTTTTATTCTGTGTGATTAAATAAGTATTAAAAAAATCTATATAGTGAATAATGAATAAAGTTTATGTTCGGAAATTAATATTCTGTGAATTTTATTAAGTTGAGATAATATTTTATTGTTTTTGACATTATTTATACTACTTATCTCTTGTTGTGGTATTAATTTTAATATTGGTCCATTTTCTATAGTCAGTGCAAAATTATTTCAGCTAGTATATCGATTTAATTTTGATATAAGAGATATTTTGACAAATATTTGGAAATATTTCAATGGGAAAATGACACAAACGAAATATTCTTTGAGCATAATGAATATTTTGAAAAAACCCCATGACTCATTCTCAGGATTAGTTTAAAGTTTAAAAGCAACTAATTTTATTCAAAATTTGTGAATTTAAGTAATTTCTTATAGATAAATCTTATTGGAGTTTTCCCAAAGTGGCACGTTAAAATGAATAATCCTATTAAGAGGATTTGTAGAGCATAAAAAGGACAGAATATTTTACCATTTAAAATTAATGCTCACCAAGTCATGATGATTTGATGAGCAATGATAAGTGCAGGCTATTCCATTAACTCTAATATTATTATTTCATCAGTGATAATTCTTTTCCTGGAATATATCGTAAAATAAATTATTTCAAAGATATTTCGCTGTAAATTGAAGAACTTAACAGTCTGCTGAAAGCTTTTTCAATGCATTCACAGTAAATAGAAATGTAATACATTTCATTTTATTCTCTATATTCCCTTTTGAATGAAATTTAATTGAAACGACTTTTAGGAATTTCTCTGAATTTTCCTGCGATGCTAATGCACTTCGTTTGAAAACATTCATTAGATGCTTAAAAGTGGCATAGATGCTTAATGGAATTAAAATTATGTTTAATGACTTTTCCACTTAAACGCTCCTCATTATTCCTTGACTGAATGCCGAGAGAAATGGTATTGGTTTTGTTATTTAAACTCTTTAAACAAAACTTGCAATCTGACCGATAATAGCCAAGCACACAGCTGCATTAAATTCTCTAAGAAAAGTTTCGACATATTTTTATTATTTTACTTTTATGCATCATTAAAAGGCAACAAAATATAGGACAACTTCTTAACTTTTAATAGATGTTTCCAGTGATGTTAAAGCAGTTTGAATTTCGCGAATAAAAATTTATAGTCCTTAGTTATTACAAAAATTAAAAAAGTCAAACTTTTAATGTATTTAAATTGACTTTCTGTACTGTGTTCCAGATATTGCCTAATACCAAAATCAGCTGAATTAAAGAGATATTTGCATGAGCTTTCCCTTTAAGATTATCACCACAAATCTGAGATAAATCCTTAAACTTAAACATTTAAATCGACTCTTAATATCTTTGATTCCACTGTAATAAATCTTGATAAATTTTCAAGCTAAAAAGCCAAGTTTTAGAAGAATTGAACTCAAGTAGTAATGAAAAATTTCTTAAAGTATTGACTAATCTATCTTATAGTAGGGGAAAGCGCGCTACCTTCAGACGACTCAAGCTTCGGACAATTCAATGTTTTCTCTATGTTCTTTATGGATTTCACCCAAAGCTCTTTTCTGAAAATTTGAGGCATGGGATTAGATATTAAAATATAATATTATAATGGGACAAATTAATTTACAACACATTGAAACAAAAAATGATTTGTGGGAAGCATAAATCCTCCGAAGGTAGCGCGCTCTCCCCTATATTAAGGATCATTAGCCACAAAATCAGAATAAGTAATCCTTAATTTTAAAGCTAAACATTTGTTATAAATGTTAATGGATTTCTTTATTTCAGAAATTCTGAATGGGGAAAGCGTGTTACCTTCGGAAACTCAAGCTTCGGACAATTCGATTTTTTCCATTTTTTTCGTTTTGCAAAAACTTGTGTAAATATTTTACTAATTTTAAAGTTTTAATTTGATCCTTTATCATCCCAGCGAGCACAGTTAGCATAAAAAATAGCATTTTCAGCATTTTTGCTGAATCGGTCTGCTGACCAGTCAGCAGCTCTCGAACAAAAAGTGCAAAGCAAATACATGAAAATGGCACTGTTTAGCGCTCGCGGCGGATGATGGCAGAACTAAACACTGTCGGTAGATGGCGCTGGAAACAATTTAGCAGATTTTCTCTCTCATCTTTTTTTCTTTTTCTCTCAAAATGAACTTGGAATTTCCCCTGAAATTATTTATCAACTTGGAGGATATTATAATCACGATTTTTATTACCTATATTGTTATAGGATTTATGCTGCGGTATGCTGTCTATAGAGAATGGTCAAATAGGAGTATTAAACATACTCCCGACCAAAAATTCTGCATTTTTTAGTAAATTGCGTCATTATTTTCTTGAGAAAAAAAAATTTATTCTGAGGAAATATTCAGTCGGGGGTTATAAAATTATTCATTATTTATGAAAAATATGTTTTTTCTTTTGAAAAAAGCATATTTTTCTCAATTTTCGCAATTAAATATTGGCATTTTTCCTGAAACAGCCATCGATGTATTATGCTCACATTCGATCACTACTATTGTAATTAATCGCGAAACTGGATTTTCTACATATTTAACTTATTTATGGTAAACAAAGTTGCAGAAGCATTAAAAAATCGTATTAAAATATATGTGGCTCCCCTTTAGTAAGTTCAATGATGGTTTTAAAAATTACTACAAAAAAATCTATTAGAAAAATATTTATTAGACCAATACTGTATTGGTCTAATAAAACATTTTTGGATTATAAATTTTCTGAAGCGTATTTGTGCGCAAAAAAAATACTTAATAATAGCAAATTAACAAATTATTGTTTTTCTTAATACTGCACATATTCTTTTGTAAATCAGAAATTTATTCGATTTGATAATTTAATTTTAAATTAAAAAGACACGTGTTAATATTTTTTAAAAGAGAGATTTTAAATACCTTCAAAGTCAGGAAAATAGGCCAATTAGTTGGAAATCATTTTGCCTCGACTGTACCATTAAATGAAAATGATTATAGGCTCTAAATTTCATATGTTCCTAGTCTTTTAGTATTTAAATGAGTTTCCGAAGTGTTTTTTCAATATTTCTCGATTTTAGAATTCATAAAATGTTAAAATATCTTAAAAATTCCCAAGAATTTCTTTGATTATTAATTTTCTGAAATAAGCGGATAAGAATTCTTGGAAATGCGGTTTTTATTAGGTGTATTATATATATTTTTTTGTAAATGAATTCATAATATTTGTTTATTTATTTTTTGATAAAATTAAACAATACAAAAATTAAATTGGTCGGAAAAGGTTGAAGAATACATCTTATTCAAAATACATTAAAAATATTATTTTTTAAAATTTTTACGAATTAATTTTTTTTACTTTATTTTTTAATGTCAAATGTGGTTATTGTAAGAATCATGAAATTGTAATAATGGAAAGGGTTTACATTTAGCTTCTACTCAATCCCGGCAACCTCAGCAAAGACAAAAACCAAGTTCATTAAAGTCTCTCAGTCGATTGGGGAAAAGGAATAATTTTGACTAATTGCCGCTGCGATCGCTAGTGTCACTTCAAGGTTAGAAGAACTCAGCTGAAAATATATATTTTTTCAGATGATTTGAAAAGGCTTAGCATTTGGTGCTCGCTGGGCATATTCATTTATTTATTTATTTTCTGAGCAAATTTAATTTGTTTTTGTTCAATTATACAGTACCGTATTTAATGGATAAAATCAACAATATGATAGTTTGGCATGCTTTGAGTTACGTATAGTTATTAATTTCTTTTTAAATTGCACAAAGTTCAAATAGCCAATAAATATTTATTATTAGTATTTAATCAATATTTAAATGATTGTCCAAATAAGTAAAATATTTAATAAATTTCTCATAACAATTAAAATTTGATGAATTTTGATTTGACTGAGATAAATATCAGCAATTTATTTAGATAAAAAAAATGAAAATAATTACACAAATTGTTGCAAAAACTGCGGAAAATACTTTGGCAAACAAGAGGAAGATTGCATAAATCCAGTGAATTTTCTTGTGATTTTCTTCTTTGATAAATACTCATGCCCGGAAGTTATTTTTCCACTTCACAACCTCCTCATTTGATCCCATTTATCTTGCTACACTTTATAGATGACATGTCATTGAGATTATTATGATTATCTCTTCGGTTTGAGCCATTGTTAGCCGATAGGGGGAAATTTATCGGGTGGAAAACTCCTCTGACAGCAATTTATGCATTTTCCATCAGCGAAGAGTTAAAAATTACAAGAGAGAGAATCGGTAAGCTCTGAGGAAAGTTTTCCTTTGGACCTTTTTCCAAACAAAAAACTCATAATTCATGAGGATTATCATTACGGGCAAAAAATACAGTGTAGAGGAATTTAAAATGTGGTTTATTCCTTAAGATTTGATGGATTATTCAGATTGTTGTAAAACAGAGGTACATTATCAAAGGGTGAATGGTGAAGTACTAGATCTGTCCTGCAAATATCCTGGGTTCAAATTGCTTTTAGGAAGCTTTGACCCACTGAATTGCATAAGAAATATAACTTAGAATGTTATTATTGTCCTTGCGAAAAGACTTATTTATGCTTTCTGTTCTACTATCCTCCTAAATTCTGAGATAAATCTTTAAACGTTTAATCTTTAAATTGACCTATAAAGGCTGATTCACATTCCCTGATAAAGAAAATAACGCTCTTCAATATTAAAGTGTCAAATTTGTTTAAGCATTTAATCTGTAATGCAACAAATCGCACAATAATAAAATTGAAATGAATATGTAAAACATCCTTAAATCATTTTAAATTTTAAAGCTTCTAAGATGAATCTTGAAAATCTTAGTTACAGAAAATTTTACGTAGAAGCGGATTAGAATAAGTATCTTTGAAAATGATTTAAATTTTCTTTACGAGTTGGTTTGCAATTATTACAAGGATTTTACATAGTGGCCTATTCCAAATTTGAAAAGGACAAAAGGATATTGATTTTAGGGATTTTGATTTTCTGGAGATTGACTTTCTGGATTTTGGTTTTGGTGAGTTTTATTTTCGGGATTTTGGTTTTAGGGAGTTCGACTTTGAGATTTTGACATTCAGGTTAGGATTTTGACTTTCAGGATTTTGGCTTTCAGGATTTTGGCTTTCAGGATTTTGATTTTCAGAATCTTGTCTTTCTGGATTTTGGTTTTCATGAATTTGAATCTCGGGATCTTGGATTTCATTATTTTGATTTTCAGGATTTTGGCTTTCAAGAATATGATTTTCGGGATCTTGAATTTAAGGATTTAGATTTCCATGATTTTGGATTTTGACTTTCGAGATTTTAGCTTTGTAGATTTTGGTTTTCGGGAGTTTGACATCAGGGATTTTTACATTCAGGAGTATAGATGGAAAATTTCATGAAATTTCACCGTGGTCTCCATCTACAATAAGCGGAAAAACATGAAATTTCATGAAATTTACTATCTATATTCAGGAGTATGATTTTCAGGATTTTGGCTTTCGGGATTTTAAATTTCAGGATTTTGGCTATCAGGAGTTTGACTTTCGGAATTTTGACTTTCAAGAACTTGACTTTCAGGATTTTGGTTTTCGGGAGTTCAACTTTCGGGATTTTGACATTGAGGTCAGGATTTTGAATTTGAGGATTTTGGCTTCCGGGATTTTAACTTTCAGAATTTTGGCATTATAGATTTTGGTCTTCAGGTTTTTGGATTTCAAGAATTTTAATTTCGGGATCTTGGATTTCAGGATTTTTACTCTCGGGATTTTGTCTTTCAAGAATTTGATTTTCAGGATCTTGACTTTAAGAACTTTGACTTCAGAGATTTTGGCTTTCAGGATTTTGATTTACGAAATTTCGACTTCAATAAATTGACTTACGGGATTTTCGTTTTCGGGAGTTCGACTTTCGGGATTTTAACTTTGAGTATTTTGGATTTCGGGAGTTTGCATTTCGGGATTTTAACTTTCAAGAAAAAGACTTTCGGGACTTTGGCTCTCACGAATTTGAATTTCGGGATCTTCAGGACTTCGACTTTCAGGATTTTGACTTTGAAGAATTTGATTTTCGGGATCTTGACTTTAAGGATTTTAACTTCCGGGATTTTGGCCTTCAGGGTTTTGACTTTCTCGATTTTTGCTTTAAGGATTTTGAACAGTTTGGCTTTCAGGATTTTTGCTTTCAGAAGTTTGGTTTTGATTTTGGCTTTCAAAATTTTGAATTTTTAGATACTGGTTTTCAGATTTATATTTTCAGGATTTTCACTTTTCAGGATTTTTTTTATGGATTCTTGGCTTTCGGGATCTTGACTCACTGAACATTGATTTTCGGAATTTTGACTTTCAGAAGATTAACTTTAGAGATCTTGGCTTTTTAGATTTTGATCAGGACCTGAGCAAATTGCATGTATAAGTTTTTTCGACTACGTACAGTTTAGTAGAGTGCAACGTGGCTGGTGAGAATGGATCAAGACTTTTTACGCTTCCTTAATTTTTATTCGTCATTATGTTTCAGGAATATGATGTCCCTTCATCAAGAATACAAAACGTTTCGAACAATTTTGGTTACACTATTTAAAGAATGATTTTGACATTATTTTATGTAAGTTAAGTTGTAAACTGTTCAAAACGTTTTGTAGGTTGAAGTTTGTCGTTCAAAAAATTGATAAAAGTGAAAAAGTCTAGATCCGTTCTCACAAGCCACTATTACACTTTTACACATCATGATTTATACTTATTCATGTTTCACACACGACTGGAATATACAATTCGTAAAGGAGTATTCCATGGTTTACAGTCTACATGTTGGCCATAACTTTAAGACGGCGATGGCCGTACACTGAGAAAAAAAGAGGGTGCAATTAACTTTTTTCCTCCTAACTTTAACACTTTTTAGGTGTAAAAATATATCAACATATTTTGATGTTAATTTTACACAGCTTTAAGTGTAAAATTAACATGAAAATGGGTAACTTTAACCCATAATACACCTAAGATGCATAATATTTACACCGATTTCAGATCAATAATGTAGGGTAAAATTAACATTTCCGGAATGCTATTTTAACTTTTTTGGATTTGTCTCAGTGTAGAAAACGCTGCGTATTCATATCCTGAATAAACTGTAGGGGAATGTGGGCATGGTTGGCACAGAGTGAACCTTCAAACGATGCAAATTTTCTCTTTGTTTGCAAAGAGGTGGTTTATTATTTCTCATCTCGTCTTGTCAGGTTAATAATCAAGTATCGTATGGGTAAGATGTGACGGCTTAGCTCTTTGCAAACAAAGAGAAAATTTGCATCGTCTGAAGGTTCACTCTGTGCGAACACGCCTACATTCCCCTAGTTTTAAACCATTACTGTGATAAATAAATTATTTACCTATCTTGAATTTATGGTTTACAAAAATTCCAAAGACCAAATACTTGTATTAAACTATTGATAATAAGTAAAACTATACTAAAACAACTTTCTGCTGTAAGTTTCTACAATCGAAACATCTTCACTAAATACCCTTGCAGGCTTAAACTGAATATGACTTACCAAATTATCATGAAAGGAAAGTGGTTTCGTAATACAAGAATTTTCTTGGAGTTGTCTTGGAGAGCTTTCCAATGAGAAAAGTTGCTTGTGATAAATTACCACGGAGTTTATTCATTTTTTTTCTCTCTGCAGAGATACATCAATGAATTAAGATAATCCCTGAGAATAATCCCCATTTCCCATAAATTTATTTTCGTGTTTTCATCCTTCCCTAATTCACTTTATTTGTACAAATGCATTTAAAGTGCAAACTTCTTGGTGAATTTATTTTACAATTTAATGAATAAGTGCTAGAAAGAAAATGGGATCAGTTGAAATTTCAGCAAAAGTTCTTCCGTGTGTTAAAAATCCCCATTTATAAATCGAAATAGAACATTGGATGGTGCATTGTGAAGAAAAAAAAAAGCATGAAATAGAGAATGAACTTTATTGAAATGCAATGGTAGCACGAAATCGTAAAATATCGAATAAATATTGAAAGCCGTGTTATTTTGAAAAAGTGAGAACCAGAGAGAAAGATGAAAAAGTGCGCGCCCAGCAGTCTCGTGAAGCCTTTTAAAATTATTGTTGAGCTTTTTGTGAGAGAGCTTTCACGATCTCGCTAATATTTAATGGGGGACTCTGTATTGTAGATAAATTCTTGCTCCATTGGGTCAATATCTCGGCACAAACTAACCATCCTGCCGAATGCTGAATGTGAGTTGTGTGTTGTTTTTGGGAAGGGGAGCTTTTTCTGGTGTGAGAAAAGCAATTCTGGAGTGAATCTGTTAAAAGTTCACAAAGTTAAACATAGTGTTATATGGTTGGAAATGTCAGCTAAAGACTTCAGTCTAAGAACACTGTCTAAACATTGAGTGATTTTCTGTGATGTTATTGGAAAGTTCGTTTGCCCAACAACCAAAAATTTTCCGTGGGAATCGTGTGGATTGATCCACCTTCAGAATCAATCTCGAGAGTTGAATTTCAACCTCAAGAAAGTTTTTATTTATAGATTGACTCTTGATGATGTGAGAAAAGATATCTGTGGCATGGTGCAAATTGTATTTAATTTGCTAAGGAAAGCCTCAAGTTTAATTGATATGGTGCAATTAGTGTGAGAACATATGACCTCTTCAATTAAATGCAACATCGTCCCGAAAGACAGTTCGTGAGTTGGCCAAATTCATTTGCACACACCTTATGAGGAAATTAGCACCACCCAAGTTGAGCTTTTCACACGAAAGCTCCATACAATTTCTTCAGAATTCAGCTTACATTCTTTTATTTCATTTCTTCTTACCTTTCACCTTTCCTATGAAAAGTATTCTCCTCTTCACTAGCTTTGAAGGACGGAAATTTTTATTGATAGACGTGAAAACTTTTCTCGGCTGCAGAATTTTACCAAAAAGCAAAAATAAACCAAATTTGATCGGATACAAATTCAAACTGATAATTCAATAATTACACTGGTAAAAATAAAAGGATCAAATTGATCCAAATTTGATCCTTTTGTAAAGGATGGATCAAATTTCAAACTCTAAATTCACACTTATCATAATTAGAACATGTTAATTTAATCCATCCTTTGCAGAAGAATGAAATTTGGATCAATATGATCCTTTTATTTTTACGAGTGTAAAATGACCAACTAAAATCCGATTAGGAGAAAGTGGCCTGCCTTTGAATGCGACAGCCTTTGAATATTTCAATTTTTCTTTAACTTTCCAATGGAAAAACTAAATTCTCTAAACTATAGTTAATTCAACTAACTATTTTCAATGAATTTCGATTAACAAAATAGAATTTTGGCTTTGAAAAATAGGAGAAAAAAATAAATGTTCAAAGGCTGCCGCATTCAAAGGCAGACTACTTTCCCCTAATTCAGTAAACAATTGAATTTAGTCAGCAACAAATCAATTTTGATCTGGTTTGTTATGGCTCCAGCACATCTTTTAGTTCAGTACAATTTTATGAAGTCGAAATTCGAATCTTTTTTCCTTCTCGCACGGTGTGCATATGTTTATTTTCGAATTTACATATGTCGAATTTTGATTTCGTGAAATTTTCCTGATCTAAAAGATGTGCCGGAGCCATTAAAGACTAAAATTTTATCACTAATAAATCTAAAACAATAACTAACTTTTTTATGACTAAATTTGTTCTTTATTGACCGAAATTAAAGTCTTTCAAAGAGCAAAATTCTTCTTCTTCCGGTTACTTTACTGGGCAATTTTGATTGTTTTTACTGATAAAAAATTGATGGTTTTCAATGATTAAAATTGACTCTTCTTACAGATCAAACTGATTTTTTATAACCTCGGCACACCTTTTAGTTCGGTCTTTTCGGTTTTAGTTTTTAGTCTAATTTCATGAAATTAAAATTCTTTGTATTTTTTTTCAAAATAATTGCATAAGTCTGTTATATTCTTTCGCTTTCAAAATTAGATTAAACTAAATTGGATTTGTTGTGACGTTCAGTAGAAGAAGAAGACTCAAAAATGGTGAAGTAGATTTATGCAAAGCTTTTAAGAAAGAAAGGGATGTGAAATACGATTACACGAAATTTTCCTGATCTAAAAGGTGTGCCGCAGCCATTACTGAATAACATTTATTTGTTTATTATCAAAAATTAATGTTCTTTTCCAATTTAATTTGGTTATTCATTATCCCAAAATTAATATTTTTCTACTTAGCACAATTATTTTTTTTTACTGACTAATATTGATTTTTTACTGACCAAAAATACGAGATATTTTTTATTAAATTTTTAAATGTATTTTTACTGTCTAACACTTTTTTGTTTACTAATTTAAACTTATTTTGTAGTACCTGTAACCGGTTATTTTCTGATCAATATTGTTTATTCATTAACCAAAATTCGTTTCTTAATTCATTTTTTACTCGTAAATATTGAGCTTTTACTAAGTAAAACAAAATTTACTGCCAAAATTGATTTTTTACTGTATAAATTTTGTCTTAGTAATCAAAATTGATTTTTTACAGACCTAAATTTACTTTTTTACTATGAAAGATTTCTTTTTTACTAGCCCAAATTGACCATTTGTTATTAAATTAATCTAATATTTCTACTTGAATATATTTATTCACTTCTTTACTGATTGAAATTGATTTTATGAATATTGAATTATTCTGAATCTTTACTGAATTAAAACGATTTTTTCACTGTCCAAAATTGTTTTTAGGAACTAAAAAATTCTATTTGTGTACTGACACAATTTGCTGTATTAAAATTGATTTTTTACAGAACTGACTTAACTTTTCTGAACTCGAATTGTCTTTGAACTGACCAAAATTGATTTTTTCAGACAAAAGAAATTTTGGCAAGATTGACTTTTTGTAACAAAATTGTTTTTTTTTCTTTGCTGCCCAAAATGAATTTATATAAATTAGTATATTGCTGACCAAAATTGACTGCTTCAATGATATAAAATTCTTAAACAATATTATTTTTGATTTTTGATTTTTGAAATTGATTTGACTAATAATTTTAAATTTAAATATCTTTACTGGCTCAAATTTAATTTGTTATTGTTGATCTAAATTGTTTTTTCTATTGCTCAAATATGATCCTCTTACCGATCAAAATTAATTTTCGTTCTGCTGAATAAAGTCGACTTCAGCACAACTATTAGAGCAGAAAAACTTTATAAAATCAAAATTTGCATCCCTTTCTTTCTTAAAAGCTCTGCATGTGTCTGTCCTAGTCTTTCGCACTCTTCTTCTTCTTTTGAACATCACACCGACCTAAATTTAGTTCAGTCCAATTTTGAGACCTACAGAGTAGGATACACAGTAAAAAATGTGTAAAATTTTACTACTAATTATAATGGTGCAAAATCGACCATTTTAGTTGTTTAGTTTAAAAATTTATAAAAATGCACAATGATTTGGAATGAATTTGTGAATTTATTATGACGTGATTTAAGATTAACACTATTATAGTTGAAAAATTTTCAACAACGTTGCTTAATTTAAAACTGTGTTAAGTTTCTCACTATTATTGTCACAAAAAAATTTCAACAATATTTTGTAGTTTGAAACTGTTGAAAAATTCTAAAAATTACCACTATTATAGTATAATTATAGTTTTTCACATTATTATAGTTTGAAAAAATACACAGCATTATGATATTTTTTTGTCGCATGATCAAAAATTAACACTGTTATATTTTGATCATAATTTTTCACACTATTATAGTGTGAAGATTTATGCATTTCAACCAAAGTTGTTGAATTTTTAAGCAAAAGTTGTGTAAAATTGTTGAATTTCCATTTAGGACATATACTTCAGCCGAGATGCTTTTCATTGGTCAAAAGTCATATAGAACATCAAATATTTTTATGCATAATAAGTATATCGTGAAGTTCCGAGCATAAGATGTAATTATCGCGCATTAGGGTGGTGTGAAAGATTACGCACTATAATAGTGTTAATTTCTTTAAATGTGTATACTTCTGTAGATCTTGTGAGGAAGAAAGGAATGCGAATTTTGATTTCATGAAATTATACCGAGCTAAAAGGTGGCCCAAATGCACTATCGACTAATTCTGCTATTTTTTCCGACTAAATATTACTTTTAATGAAAAAATCCTTTATTGTGATGAAAAATTGAAAGCTTACTTGTTGAAATTGTAGCTTTTGGGGAAAGTGTTCATGCATTGTACGATCCCAAGCTTTGTAATGAAATAATTTTTCCTATGTTTCTGAATAAATGTGATTTATCGCATCCATATTTTAAAAACTAGGAAAAAATGCCCCAACATAGCAGAATCTTGGGATCGTACGAAGCATGAGAACTTTCCCCTAATTATCGTTTTAACCGGTATATTGACTAAAACTATTTTTACTAACCAATTTTTTTATTAATCATTTTCGTTAAATAATTGACCATGAAAGTTTTTGGTATTTTCCTTACGTATCTAGTGGAAATTCTATCGGGAAAGTGTTGAAAAATCCTTGATAAGAATCATAAAAGTAACTTTCAGACGATGTGGCACTTTTTTATAGATTTTTTTGCATCCTCTTGTCACCTGCAAACCACGAGAAAAAGCCCATTCCCCAACCGCAAACATCATTGCTTATGAAGGAGCTTTGTCGGTCAGGGAATATTGAGGTACGTGCCTTCAGTGTGAAATGGGGCATCAAATAAAAAGTCAGGAACAGGGTGTTAGGGAGTTTTGTCCTGTTTGATATGCCACTGACGATTCCTATTTTGGCTTTTTTGGCATCTAGCCAATTGTTCATAGAGTTTGCAGCTGGGGAGCGAAGAACTGCAACTGCATATCGACCAACACCTAAATTCCCATGTCATTTGCTCCCAAAAGGCCACCCTCTCAACCCCCAATCGCTCCGCAGGACTCCTGTCGTTGTTTATGCTTACCCATTTACACTTACACCCCTCCTTTATCCTCGGCAGAAGATTTGTTAACAGTTTACCGGGATGCCCAATAAAGCATGATGCCACTGAGGCTTAAATTCTCCAAAAACCCAAATAGCCATTAAACTGTTCGGAAGAAAGAAAATGCCAATAAAAGTGTGGTGAAAACAATTAAAAGGGAAACACACACTCACGAGTGTTTTCCAGTATAATTACATATATCGGAAGCAGAAAGTTTTATTGCCTGCCACAGTGAAAATGCCACCCTTAGTGCTGTCTCTTTGGGACGTGGTTTTATTTTTCTGGCCAAGAAATCATTTGAGCCAAGAACAGAGATGGGAGTCTTTGAAGAAATTTGGGGCTATTTCTAATTTGTGTGGATCAGTGTTAGACCTTCTTTTAATAAGCTCCACCCATTAATGCTTTAGGCCACTCCTCTCGGCTGTGCAAATGTGAAATAAATTCTTGAATTTCGTCTTAAGGAGAAAATTCACTATTCTCGATCTTTAAAACATCAGGAAGATTTGCTGAATCGATTCTGATACGTTCCTAAGCAAAATCCTGAATATATTTCTGCCACTCTGGAACGTCTATTGACACTTTAAGAACTCGTGTCAGCCCTTTTTGACACCCTACTCTGTACCATTTGGGATATGAAATTTGAACATCTCTGTTTATAGTAAAAGGTATATTACAGAAAAAACGTTATATTACTTATATTTTACTAGATATATTAAAAATTTTTCAACATTTTGACAAAAGTGTCAATAGGGGTTCCCTGTCGAACAGACGTTCTTCCGACTCTATCTCTAAACTTCGGAATACTTAATTAAGAGATACTCTAGCTAACTACTTTGGGGCACTCAATGGGTCAAGTCGTAGAGCACTAGTGCAGGTCCCCAGGAATTCTTCTAGCGTGAAAGTTGTTCAAATTGCATCCAGTGAGCTTCACTGCACTTGATTCCACGGGCATGGGACTGACACTGACAACCTCATCTCGTACAAGAAAAAATAATAATGGATGTCCCGAACTCCCTTGTGGGAAGGCCTAGTTCCTCTATGAAACGTCGTGCCACCATTATTATTATTATATTCAGGGGCCTCTCGGCATTTTATTTTTCCATACGTTTTTGCATAGGGGCACTGAAGACTATTGGCAAGTTTTTTCCTAAAGAGAATTGACTTATCAGTCTGATATATTTCGAAATCATGCATTAAAATTTATCTAAAAATACACATTTCATAATGTTCGCCGGAAATTACAAGAACTACGAGCAAATATGTTTAAGTCGCCGTGTAATATCTGCAAATTTTTTACAAGGAAAAGTGAAAAATAGCTTCACTATTTATTAGGCTTGATGGACCCTTGATTATAGATATTATTATTAATCTAACTACTTTGACATAAAAAAGTCACGCGCATGAAAATAAGACACGCCCACTACAAAAGCATAGACATACTAATAATATTTATTAGTTAAAAGAATAGTTTATTCATTTAACTAACTCAGATTTTGTGCGCTATAACTGATACTAGTGAAATGCATTGAGCCTGAAATATAGACCACGCCCACTACTAAAACACAGTTGTATTCTTATCATGTTTGTAATTTGATTAGGATGACTAACCCAGATCATCTGGAAAATGATGATATCGGTTAAAATCACCTACATTGAAGCTTTTAGTCGGATTTTAATTTAAAATGACAACGAGAATGGAAAATATTTCCGGCCATTAGAAAACAACAGTCACATTTTTATCATGTCAGTACTTTCACTAATAAAAAGAATAGTTATATTCCAACAACTAAGCTAGATTTTGTGAAATATGACTTCAGATGAAAAATCACTTAAATAGAAGCTTTTAATTCGGATTTTAATGCAAAAGTGCAACGATCATTTAAAATAAGTCACGCCTTCTTCAAAATAGGATTACAGTAAAGCCATATAATTTAAAATTTCCCTTTACAAATCGTCTTCATAAATCCTCTGAAGATTTCTTGGAAATGAAAATTTCTTCTTTGTTTTTTTTTATAGTGTATACGCCACGCTCCCTAACATCTTTAATTGATTTTAGAGGAAATTTAAATAAACTCGCAATTTGCTTAAGAATTTCATACTAATCACTTAAAAGAATGCTAATAGTATTAAGACTTTTACTGCGGGTTTTGGTCTGTAAATGCAACGGACATGAAAAAATAGGCCACGCCCAATACGAAATCTCGCAAAAATAAATCCATATTCTGAAAAATTCTCTACATACAGTATTTGAAAGATCTGAAAAATTATAGTAGATTATTGCTTTATACTTATTAGACTTTGTAGAGGGCGTGGACTAGATTTTCATGTTAGTTTCATATCGTCGGCCGTATGGATCAGTAACAGTGCTAATTGCATTTGTTTTGTGTATACATACAAGATATATTACGCATCGCTGCGTAGCATATGGAACAAATGTAGACAAAGCAAAAAATTAAAATAACTTCTTAATATTCTCTTTGCCACTAATATTATACTATCTACCATTATTCATTTGTCAAATTTTGTATATGAGCCAAAATCTCGGTCAGTTAATTTGTATGCTTAGTACTCCATGGACAGTTGAGTGTCGTCTTTGTCATTTCTATCAATTATTGTACAATCTGATGCTATGCAAATACACAGAAGATAGAACAATTACTAATGAAAATGATGAATAAGTAACTAACTGGAAATCAATACCATCTTCACCTAAGACAACAAATATTTTAAAGGGTTGTATTAGTTTATTCCTTATGGACAATCTACTATTCCTGGAAATCCTTGCATATAATTTTTAAATTAAATTTTATTACTCTAAGATATGATGAGAAATACTAAAAGGATGGTTTAATAAAATATAAAAAAAAGTTATGGTACATTTTCTTAACAAAATATATTTTCTGGACGTTCTTTTTTTCAAATGTTCAGGGGGAAAGCTGATAAGGGAACACTTGGGTTTACTTTGATTAAATTTAATTAATTAATATACAATAAATAATAATAATAAGATTAAGCTGGATAGTAACAAGCAAAAAAAACAAACATTTTATAGAACTTAAGTCTTAAAAGGGGTGGCAAAGTGTTCCAGTTCCAGGCTTTGCGAAGTGCTCTAACTCGTGACTAAGATGGTATTCTTCAAAAGTACTTTCGCATCATTTACCATTTACCGGATCTCAACCGATTTAAACCGAATTGTAAGTCACTCGAAAGATTCCGCAAAATAATTTTAGTAGTAATACAATTGATTTTCGGACAAAAATTACTTACCGGTTATGAACCGGTTGAGTACCAGTTCAAAATCGATTTAAACGGATTTATAAATCACTCAAAACATTGCCCAAAATAACTTATTAGGACTAATATACTTGAATTTCGAATAAAAATTAGTTATCGGTTATGAACCGGTTCATTAACGATTACCGGGACATTTGAGCGATCCTTGTGTCGACTTATGGGGGGCCTGCCTTAAATCACAAGTCGCTATCACTAACTGAGTAACGTGCATACGAGCAAATAAAAAAGTAAATCCAAGAGAGGCAAACCTTTTACGGGTATATTACCACTTCATCACCGATTAAGCCAAATGCAGCGGGGTTGGAAATTTCAAGATCTCTCAAAAAAAAAAATCAAATTTAAGCAAATCGTTTGAAAAATAGGCCTCCCAAAGTGGTTAAACTCTGATCTTCGAAAATTCTATATCGAAATGGTTTTCGAACATAGGTGTCCAAGGAGAAAATATTCGCATTACCAACCTCTAAAACATATTCCAAAATAAAAGAAATCATATGAGTCGTTTTCGAAATAAACCAAATAAATATGGTTTTGGTAACCAGGTTGGTAAATATGGTTTTTTAGAGACAGGGTAGAAGCGGATAATGAACTGGCATAATGAATATTCTATATGGACACCTCCGGTAATCTCCAGTGGAAAGAGGAAAAACAAATTTTCTGTCTGGATATGGACCTTCTTCAGTGGTCCATATCCAGACCAAAAGCTCTAGGCAAGATAATTTTTTTTTCTTTTTGAGGTGAAACAAAATTTCAATTGGCGATTACCGGAGGTGTCCATATAGATTATCCATCACGCCAACTCATTATCCGCTTCTACCCTGTCTCTAAAGAGGCTCATACAGCCCTCGGAAAGCCTACAAAAAGAATTCTAGTGTTTTTCCTAACCTAGAAGCTCATCTTGGGGCGTGAGTCAATTGAGAGTGATTAACAGGGGATGATTGGTTACCTACCTCCAGAATGCTAACAATATCAAAACAAATTTACCTCGTTTAAAAGAGGTTTTGACTTTTAACCTAAGGGGAAGTGGGGCACCTCTGAATTGGGGCTGCTTTGAAATTGGTATCTATTCATTCTAATTTAGCTCAACAAAGTTATTGCGAAGCTAAATGAAAGGCTCAATTTTATTTAAAAAAAAAATAGAAGAAAAAACCCAATTTCAAGGCTGCTTCGCTTCAAAGTTGCCCCACTTCTCCCTATTTACTTTATTAACTAGTTTAAAAAATTAGGGGAAACAATTAAATAAATTTATCGATAAAATATATTAATCCACGAAAAAATACGTAAAGCGATAATTTGAATAGAGATTTTCTGGAATTTAGGCTACATATCGATTCTACTTATCGCCCCAATCTTTTTTTAAGCATTTCTTAGCACCGATCCTACTGCATAATGCATTTTTCCAAGTCACGTGCTATCTCAACCACATACTCCCATGGAACATTGGTGAGAAAAATCTCTTAAAAATTCCACAAACCAATTTGCATCTCAATTCATGTGAAGTCCTACAACCGTGTCCTTCACCAACCATCTGCAACCAGGTTCAATAAGAAATACGTAGTTTTATGATATGGTAGAACATAAATTTCTTTGTACAATTGCACCACTTTTGCATTGTATATGAAGAAGTGTTTTTTTTTTTAAGGGTACAATCGGTGCAATACAAAGAATTATATACTGAACATCTCTGTTGAGCAATAACATAAGAAAATTTCATTTGAAAATGGGAAAATTAATTGCTGACTTCCACTTCTTCGGCTATAATTACTTTTTAATGCCGATGCTCTTTTTTTAGCTCCATGGGAATGTAAATTGATTTTAAATTTGTTATGAATATTTATTGAGAAGAGTGTTGATGGGGTGTTTTGTAAGGGTATAGAAGATGGATTTAAGGCTCTTACAGATGGGTGTGTTCTGATAAAATTCATGCCGAAGCCACTTTTCGACGCGTTGGCCTACATCTCCAGTTCACAAATTAATAGCCAAGAGTTCTCAGTAGAATGCTCCCAATTTTCCCAGAGAGAGAAGGAAACTCTGGGGAAGATCCTTCGATTTGGCATCCATCCAATCAATTTTCAATGTTCCCCAAATATATTTACATGCTGTTTCATTTTAATAAGGAATGAAAGTATCAAAAGCCAAAAATACTTCCATTTAGATGGGAGATTAATTGAATATTTTTTGTACTCTGCGACTGATACTCTCCAAAAAAAAATCACTAGGCTTGCGGATTTGATGTGATTTGATTGGGAAAATTGAGTTGATAGGGGAAAAAATTGAGAGACTGTCTATAAATCAGCATATTGATCAACATGAGACATCAAAAAAAAATTGCTCTGTAAAATTTATTTTGACGTAGTTTAAAATATTCTGTTTTACATATAGTAAATTTACCTCTGCATTGAGTGTCGTACCGCATAAATCAATAACAATTTAGTGTATGCATTTCACACACTGAATTTCACACCCACAAAATAGTTAATTTCAAATTAAACGACTTCTCTTGGCAAGTAACTCTTCACCAAAATGCTAAACAACTCTGAATTACAAACAGCCCAAGTATAATTTCTCCACATGAGCATTTAAACTCAAAATAATCCAATTTAAATTCACACGGAATTTTTTCTTCTGAACTAAGAGCAGCAATTTTCTTAATTCTATATTTACTTTAATTTTCTCCTATTGCCCCCCATAATCGTTTCCAGTCGCAATGAAAATGATCGGGGTGGTGCAGAAGAATTAGAGAAAATAAAGAGCAGCAATAGTTTTCATGACTTGCAAAATTAAATATAATAATCAATATTTCAATTTGAATATTCATGAAGGCTGTGGTAGAGTTTAATATTTGACAATATACTCCAAGAATTATAAAGAGATCCGAATAATTTGGTTAGAAATTCCTTAATATTCGAGAAGTAAATGTTGTACAATGAAATTAAATAAGCAAATAATATAATTAAAGAAAAATAGAAGACTTGGAAGACAAGTTCTAATTTTAGTAAAGATTTGTCACGATATTTTATAATAAACAAGTAAAATTTTTGCCAAAAAGTGAGATTAGGTTTGGAGGAAATAACCTAATTAATATAAATAAGTAGTTCATCAATAAATTATCAATTGAATAACAATTAATGTACCATATTTAAAGATCTCACATCAAAATATATTTAAAAAAGAGATGGCAAAGCGTCCCAGCTTTGCAGAATGCTCGAACTGACGAGATAGAGCTCACCGTGAATTATTTCTTTTGCATAATCTTTCGGTATCACTGATATACTAGAGATCAAATTGATTCATAAATTCACAAAAGCATTTGTAAATCAAAAAATTGACACTTAACCGATTCATTACCGATGAAGACCGATGCAGCAGGGTTCAAAATTGCAATACTATTCCAAAAAATCCAAATTTAACCAAATCGGTTGGAAAATGAGCCTTCCAAAGTGGTTCACCTTTGATCTTCAATTATTCAAAATGGAGAATTTTCCGGTCATAGATATGTTTGGGCGAAATATTCGCCTGGACTAGCTCTAAAACATATCCGAAAATAACTGAAAAAGCTTGGACCAATTTTGAGAAAAACCAAAAAACACGGTTTTTGGGGGGCTAGAGGGGGGTGAGGAGGGGAAAAACAAATATCGAGGGGTCATCGAATCCTGGAAGCCGATATCTCTTACCGTTTAAGCTCCAAAACAGTGAAAAGTTGAAAAAAAGTCGATTATATAACTGCTCTCTCTTTGAGTGCGAGCACTAAAAAAGTTTATAATGGAATGTGAGGTTAAGTTAAAGAAAACATAACCCAATGCAAGAAAAAAAAATAAAAAATAAGTTAATAAGAAAAATTGTAGATTTTCATGCAAAGTTTATATTAAACAAATCCTCGGTTGTTGAAATTGTTTAGATTATAATATTTCACACTTAATCTAACTTTTTTTTTACAAAATATTCTGCTATTCAATATTGAGTTAAAAATTAAAAAAAATATCACGCTTCTTAATAGTTATTCAATAAATCAGTAAATCGGCATATTTTTCGTTTTCACTTCTCCCAACATCTTAAATATTGTGAAAAGGACATTTAAGAGTTCACTAAAAACAGAGGTTAAGTTTTTTAAAAATAACCAGAGAATTACATAAAAGTCGTAAATATATTTAATAAGCGCTTTGAATTTAAGAATGATAGGAATCACGGGAATCACAGTGATTAAAGTTTTATAATAGGGTAAAGTGGTACAAGTTGGACAATGGTACAATTTGGACAGGGCTTTTTTTCTTAATGAATTTAGTACCTCATTTTTATTTGTATATTTTTAATGCTTTATAGTTTTATAATTTGGTTCCTTATGCTTAAAAATAAATTTTGTACTATTTTTATCAAGAAGAAAGCCATGTCCAACTTGTACCGGAGAGTTGTCCAACTTGTAACACTATGTACAACTTGTATGACTTTACCCTATTCCTTGATTTGTTTCTCCTAAATAAAACATATAGCTGTCTTTTTCAGGTTAATTAACTTGTTGTTCATAATAAAAAATTAGAGAGGTTATGAAATTAATTATGCGAAGTATATAACCTCAATATAATCTAAGATAACCTCAAAATTTTGAGGTTAAATTTAAAGCAAATAGCCCTCATACTCTTAGTATTGTTCAATAGGATATTTGTAGGAATTTTAGTTTATGTGGAACCTAACCTAAAAAACAAAGTTTATCTTTGCTGCTGTAGGGGAAAGTACTGTCCCTTCTAATATTCAAGCCTTCGAATAATGTGAATGCCTTTTATTTTTCCTACGAGATTTATAATTATCAGGTAATTATCAATAATTGATGATAAGCTGACCTGACCAATGTGTAATTGAAATGTGTAAATCTCTTAGGATATATAAAAAAAAATTACATTATTCGAAGACATGAACGTTCGAAGAGAGTGTACTTTCCCCTATCTACAGTGTACTTCTAACCTCGAAAATATAAATGGTATATTAACATAAATAGTACTTAATATAGGCATAAGTATTCAAAATCATTGTAGAGAAATGTTTTTTTTTATTTCGCAGACATTCTGGCTTCGAACGCTTTATATTCTTTCCCATATTTCTCTAATGAATCTGACCTATTTCTTCAGGAAATGTATGACTGCAGATTAACTATTTAAATATATTGACATGGATATAGGTCAGATTCATTAAACGAATGTGAAAAGAATAAAAAGTGTTCGAAGCAGAGACAGTTTGTGCGAAGCCTGAAACTGTTCCCATATTTGTCTCTCAAAGAGAACTTGTGAAATTAATAGCTAAAATTCGGAGAATTTTTAAAGTTTGTATCGTGTAAAATTTAGAGGTTATGTTCAAAAAACCGTGACACTACTTTTTAGTTTCTCAACAAAATATAAGTAAGAAAATTATGCACGGGGGGTTTTCAATGTTGATTTATTCTGGTTAGAATCATTAAAATTGATAAGCATATTTTTCAGGGTTACGTTATACTTATACATAACCTCAAATTCTAAATAACCTCTACGGGAAGTTAGATAATGTAAGGGGTAGATACTTCACCGTTCACGGTTTATTCGAGTGTCGATCTGTCGATTTCTTCCAAAAAATTTGCCGATCTACCGATCTCATGCTAGTTTCATGTCGATCTGTCTATGTCTTAGCAATTATTTTGCCAATCGTTTGGCATTATTTTGCCCATCGTCGGTCGCGGTTCACTGTAAGAGCCATTTATTCGCATTTGAGATAATCTCTCTTCAAACTTGTTCAACATTTAAAGTATTTCCGCTTATTTAACAAAATAATATCGATACTATTCTCTTTTCAATTTCCATAGTGCAACATAACCTCTCATAAATTGAATCAATAAACAGTGAGACAAATGAGACAAATTATAATCGCCCTTATTGTTATTGTTACACTAATAAATTTCATTGTATAACCATAAAAAGCATTTAATATTGTCCAATTTTGAACTTTATTATTTCATAGTTCAACGAACAAATTTATTAACAAAATTTGTCATTAAAATCGCAATGCTATTAATGGACTTTCATCGTGTTTTAAAATCATTTGTATAATATTTGTTTATCAGAGAGGAAAGCATGAAAATAAATGAATAATGTATTAGATGGAGACGCCTGGTGAAAGCTTTCTCTCTAAAAAAAAATTCGTTTGGAGCTCTTTTTTCAGCATGAAATGCATGAAAAATGGGAAAATTTTAAAGTGTTAAATTGCTAATAAAAATTACGATTTGGGAAATTTTAATTAATTCGCATTTTTGCTAAAAACTCTCACATTTTATACTGAGTACTTGGCTATAATGCCCCAAATTTCATTTTTCGTATAAATCATGGGGATTTTTTTTATTTAATTTTTTTTTCAACCCTTATCTGCCATATCTTGTGCATTTTGGCAGTAAATAAACGTGCTTTTACCATGTTTTTTTTTCACTGTGGTGTAGAAATGGAGGGGAAAATTCACGGTGTTTTATTGTCTACCGCGAAAAAAAAGGATGATAGAGGGAGGGTTATACCGGAAAAATGACGAATAAAAATCGATAAAGTGCTTTTGCCCGTTGACTCGCCAGGGAATACAAAGGGGGTAGAAAATGGAAAACAAAGAAAATTAATAAATATTTCATTGATTTTTAATGTCTTCGCCCCTCTCACCTATAGTGTTGCATGTAAAAGTGGCGCAATCGTTCTTCCTTCTATTTCACCTATACCTGTTCTATCCACATCATTTCCCTGAGTGTTGACTGGAAAAATCCCACTTTTATCCCTTCAAAGTGTCAATGAAGCAACAGTTTGTTTGAGTTGAACACAGAAAAATCTTCAATTAAACACTCTTGTGAAGTAGATAATAAAAAAAATGTATTTGTTCTTAAGATCAAAGAAAATGGGTTATTACAAAAGGCACTTAGTTGAGCTTTACAAGGAACACTGAAATTACTGAGGCTAAAAAAACAAATATATTCAAGCGGTGGTATGGGCCTGAGGAACTTCTTTCGCAAGTTAGTCCTTGATGTTGAATATGGAAACGGACTTGATCCGGATATCGGCAGTCGTTTTCTGTACGAAAAAAAAACAATAAAAACGAGAAAAATTAGAAAGTGAATTTTGGTATTTTGGAAGATAGTTTTCAAATTAAACTTAGAGAGTAAAAGAGTTCATTGAGTTACTGAATAAGCAAATACGAATGTATTTATAACTCAAAATTATCAGATTATCTTCCCAACTGGTCTTAAGAAGAAGTGTGATTTAATTCTTGCTTGAAATCGAAAGACGGTATGGTTTCTTTAAATTCATCTTCACAATCTTCGCACACCGTAGACGCGAATGACTGCAATCCGGGGACGACTTTACATCCCTGCTTTCCGTAAGATATTTTTTAATTCTAAGACTTTAAGATGATTTTTGACCATCCGTGACTTCCCGAATTAAAGAAAAGCGTACGAAAAGTAGGAGTGCAATATCACTCATCTACGCATCTACGGTAGATCTTCTTCCTTTACCAGAAGAGCTAAAACTTATCCTAAGTTCCAAAACTTACATTGTTAATCATAAAGATGTCTTACTTCTCAGATACTGAAGTAGAAATACTATTCCTTCTTCATTATCGTTCTTTATTTCTCCTTTTATCAGGGAACGTTTAACGGGTACCTCGTCGAATATTTTCTTCTTCCTAATCTCTACATAGGATCCCTTTCTAAAATCTTCTTCATATTTTAAAGGAAAATAAAACTAAACTATATTTAAGTGTTTCATTAGTATACAGAAGAATGCTTAATTCTTCAATTCTGAAAGAGAAATATCTTCTTTTCACCTATCTTCACAGACTTTCTTTAAATTTTCTTTCTTAATAAGAAAAATGTAAGGCCTAACTAAGTTGCAAGAGTTTGATCTTTGTTCTGAAGATCTCTTCTTCTTAGATACTGAAGAGGAACTTCTTCTTCCATTTCTTTGTTATCTTCCTTTGCATCTTCTTTGGTCGGTAGACTTTGAAGCTACATTGCAAATGCTTCATACATTGCAAACACTTCATTTACAATGTATCTTGTAATGCAATTTGTCATTGATGGAATTCCGAATGTCTCCTATTTACTAATCTTCGGAATCTTCTTCTAAATTTTCTATTTACCAGAAGAAGCTAAAGCTTAAGAAAATTCCAAACGTGTCATTATTTTGTATGAGATACTTTACTTCTCGGATACTGAAGAGCAACTTGTTCTTTCTCCTCTTTATCTATCTTCATTGTGGTTCTTCTTACATCAAAAGAATGTAAAGCAGAAGAGGAGGAAGTCCTGAAGAGGAACTCCTACCTTTTACACTTTTTCGTTATCTTCTTTTCCATCTTCGCTCATTAGATAAATTCAAGTGATTAGATACATTTCAAACATTCGCGTTATTACTCACAAGACAGGTCGTTATTTTGCGGAAGACTTCCAACTTCCCGGACTGAAAAGCAACTTCTTCTTACTCATCTTCATTTATCTTCATTTGATTCTTCTTCTATTAAAAGAATCATTAAGATTAAGTGCTGTGTTATGATGATGATGATTAAGACTAAATGATGGGTTATTACGCAATGAGGGAATGTCGTTTTATTTACTCTAATCTTCTTCCTGTGTTAAAGAAATCTAAGGGACGAAATAGTCTCAGATATAAGCTAAATATTCTTGAGGATCAACCTGATTCTACTTGGGCCCTAAGGCTATTAATACCTTCTAACGTTTTATGATAATGTTCAAAATTTTTAATGCTTAATTCGGATGAATCAACTCAACTTTAAGTGTTGCGTTATCATTGCGAACTGCTTTTAAAAATCCCTGAAATAAAACTTTTTCTTAAGCTTCATTGTCTTCTATGTCGTCCGTTATAACAAGTTTAATAGAACAAGTTTAAGAACGAACCCTACTATGAGTTTTTCAGTTTCAAGAATATATCTTCCTTCAAGATTATTTCTTCAATCAGATCATAGATAAACTTTATTGACTTACCAGAACATCTAACATTCGACATGTCGACGTTGACTGAATAGAAAATAGGTCGGCAGGTTATAAAGTCGTTCCCACATGGCCTAGTCAGATTGAACCAAACGTCATCCATTCCCTTAAGGCTTTGACAGTGATCAGGAGCTGTTGAAGGATCTCGTGATACACAAATCGTAAGTCCTCCGTAGTCAACCCCTAGAAACTGTACGTTGACTTCTTCAGAGTAGCGAAAGTAGAACGGACTTATGCGGTAGATAAGCTCATGATAGGGTCCAACGTAGTCTTCGTACCTATATCTGCTAATCTGGAAGTATTCCTGTGTAGGAACTGTGTAATTGACATCGGAATCCAAGCAGTGGGCAGCAACCATTCGTTTAGGTATCTTCCGGAATTCTTTTACCAACCGTTCACTGAAGTCACTTGGAGAAATATTATCTGACCGGATGATTGTGTAGTGTTCCGGATAAACTAGGTTTGTAAATCTCTCTGTAATCCCTGTGGTATGGGTTTGATTGTGCTGAATGAGATTTTGGAAAGTATCAACGTCGGATGTAACAAAGACAAAATACAGATCTGGGAATCTTTGAAGGGATCCTTGAATAATTCTCCTGGCACTGTCAAAGTCATTTTGGGTAATTCTTTGGGATTGGGAGAAGACCAGAGCAACTTGAGAACGTGCCACTTGGATACCTTCCCTGATCTCTTGATCGGTTTGTTGTCTAAGAAGATTTAGAAGCGTATGGAGAGATCTTGACAAGGATAGGGTTTGAGGGAATGGATCTGTAAAGTTACGGAGTTGCTCAAATGTTCTGCTCGTGCTATTGGTTTGATTGACCATAACGACTCCTGTTCCTCCGTGAATCAGTGTAAATGTTGATCCAAATGTGGATACTTCAGAGATCTCTGTAAGGTAGTTTGTCAGCTGAAGATTTTCATACTGCCTTCGACTTCCGTCGATGACCATAAACAAATCCATAGCTGGTTTTCTTGAATCCGATCCTATTTGATTGCACTGAGGAAGGGTATCTAGAATTAGTGGTGCTTCTGAGAAGAACCTGTCCACAGCAGCGTCACAGTTCCTTCTGAGACGCTCGTTGGTTATTCCTAGACTGCTAGTAGCATATTGTAGGATCTGAGCGAAGGCAAAAGTTTCTTCTTTGAGCTTTTGGCGATCAATCTGGTCAATAATGGCTTTCCTGTCACAGGCATTGTTGATGTCTGGGTTAATTGGAAAAGGTCGAGGGGTTTCTTCAGCCCATTCCCTAGGATCTTCAAAGACTGCTTTCAAGATGCTATTCCCAGTAGTTGCAAAAGGTCGAACCTCAGGATCTACTTCCGGAATATCCATTCCTTTGGTTCGTCCACCTGTTGTCTCAACTGACAGACTAGGTATCCCTCTGGGACTGTAATACATGTCCAGCAATTGCGACAGACGAATTCTCCTTACTCGATCTACCCAGCCAGATACCTCTTGGGAGACAAACATTGCATCGATCCCAGTTATCAGTTCAGATTGGGTCATCTCCCACCTGGCTGCATGACCTTCAATCATGAACTTCTGCCGTGGGAAGAACGTATCGTTCCAATTTCCAGGAACGCCTACAGCCATGTTAGTCCCCACGAAAGGTCCCTGGTACACACAAACTTCTGCCAAATCTCCAGCCAAACCCGCTACATACGTGTTGTCCACAGAATCTAGAGATTTCAGCAATTTCCCAACCTTCTCAGAAATATTCACCTCATCCAATGTCTCCAGATTCTCATACAGGCGATCCTTAGCATCTTTTTGAGCGGCCACAAATTCACTCAACTGCACATTTTGAGGCTGCAGACCAGCAGCAACAGCCGCTATAAACACTCCCGGAGACAGAGTTCCGTAGTTCCGGGTCTGAGCTACACCTACTTCCAGGGGACACCGGGAGACAGGTCTCGTGAACTGTATGCGAGCTCCAGAAGTCGCATTTTGAGCTCTAAGTAGGAAGAGATAAAGTATTCAAAATAATTCTTTGTGCTTGAAAGAGCTATTGCGAAACTAAGTGAAAATTGAAAAGAATGTTAAACTTTCTAAGAGAGTTTGAGAACTCAAGAGAAATTTCTTTCGAATTCGCACAAAGAACAGTTTGATGGAATTCATGGAATTTTCACGTTGCATTTTAAATAAAATATAGCTTTTCTTTCTCTTACTTTTGTGTATGAACTGCTGGAAAAAAGGAGGTAAACTCAATACTGTTAACCCATTAGCAACCCTCGTTCTCGTATGATTTCAAGTTGACATAAAGAGCCATTAAAAATAATTTAATTAAAATGACTGAATCGGTGGCAGCCAAAATCCCGAAAGCCAAAATCCCGAAAGCCAAAATCCCGAACGCCAAAATCCCGAAAAGGCCAAAATCCCGAAAGCCAAAATCCCGAAAGCCAAAATCCCGAAAAGGCCAAAATCCCGAAAGCCAAAATCCCGAAAGCCAAAATCTCGAATTTTCTAAATCCTGAAAGGAATGAAATTATGTGGAGGAAAATGTTTAGAATAATTTCCTAAGACACAGAAGATTTCCCTTTGTCTCCAGCAAGCGCGGGTACAATCGTGGGAGTAGCTATAACACTTAAGAATTCGGGATTTTGGCTTTCGGGATTTTGGCGTTCGGGATTTTGGCTTTCGGGATTTTGGCGTTCGGGATTTTGACCGGGACCCGACTGAATGTATTATGTTCAATCTCTTTCCATTAATAAGGGGTAGGGCATTAATAATAGCTCAAAGTAGCCCTACCCTTCCCTAGATTAAAAAATAAAAATTCCATACTAATCTATTTCAAAATGACAGCTTTTCAAGAGAGCCATTTGAAGTTGGTGATTTCCTATAGGGGAAAGTACTATCCCTTCGAACGTTCATGCCTTCGAATAATGTGAATTTTCTTATCGTTTTCCTAAGAGACTTACACATTTCTATTAAATATTAGTTGGCTTATCATCAATTGTTAATAATTCCGAAATAATTTAGTGTAAATCTCTTACCACAAACAAAAGAAATTCACATGAATTTGTGAATGAACATGATTCATTCACAAGGCATGAAATTTTCACTAATTGTAGATCTCGGTCCTAGAAATAACATATCTCCAGGATTAATAAAAGGCTAAGTCGACTTAGTTAGTATAGTGTGAAACGGAACCGTTAGAATTGGTAAATTTCAAGAAATTTCATGAATTTCCACCTAAAGTAGGTGGCGACTGCTGTGAAATTTCTGAATTTTTACCATCTCTAGGAACCGTCGATTTATAGGATAAATACTACAGACGATGCTTGGAACACATTCTGGAGTGGCCTCCATTCCCTGCCTCTTGGAGTAGAGCCCCTATTGCCCCATTTCCAAGTCTTAAGAAGTAGAGTAGAGGAAAGCCCGCTACCTTCGGATTACTCAAGCTTCGAAAAACTCATTTCTTCCAATATGTTTTTATCGATTTTTGAACCTATTGTAATATTGTACTTTATTAGATAGGCCACTACCTTAAATTTCCTGAAAAGATCCTTGGGGTAAATCTATTGAGAACATAGAAAAAAAAATGAGTTGTCCGAAGCCCTAGTCATTTGAAGGTAGCGCCCTGTCCCCTAGCTTTAAATAGGGGGACTTTTAGAAAACCGCTTTTCTCTTATTTTAAAATGAAACTGAAACTTATGCGGTCATCAGACTAGGGGCTTAGCCCAGTTCCAGTAGAGGGGACTTCAGACTTAAATTCAAAATCCCAAATAGCAACCAATTTTATTGCTTTTTCAAAATCTCATAGGGAAAAGTGCCCATGCTTGATACCATTGGAAGCTTGGCTAAATTTTTCCTATGCTTCTCAATAAACCGGACTCCGCAATACATTTAAAAAACTGGCCACTTTCCCATAGTTTTTAAAATATGGTTGCGATGAGTCACATATATATTGTGAAACATAGAAAATTTAGTCATTACGAATCTTCCAATGATATCAAGCATGGGCACTTTCCCCTAGGTCTCTTGTCCTTAATAATCTATTTTTTTTCCAAAAAATCTTGACTGATAAGAATTTAGGATAGTTAAGCCATATGGCTAAGTCATAGGTCTGAAGCTCGTATAGGTCTCGAAATCGTAAAAAGCAACTTAATTCAATGATTTTCTAGTTTTTTTACAAAAACAATCTTGATTGATAAGAAATTAGAGAAGCTAAACCATATGGCTAAGCCTTAGATCTGAAGTCCGTATAAGAAAGTCTGTAATTCAGATGTACCTAACTTCTGCCTAATCCATTAACTTCAAAATGAACATATTATTTACAAAAATCTATCTAATTTATATAAGAAACATCATTTAGTATCCTTGTTTGTGTTGGAACTATTCCAAAAAAGGTCCAGGCACCGTAACTGATCCGCTTTATTGTACCCATTTCATCTAATACGGTGAAAGATTAAACGAAAATCTATTCTTGCCATTCACAAGTGGCGTTTGAGAAATTCGAATACCTATTTGCAAAACATGAAAGGCCAAAGAAAAACATTCTTATTTCCTGATTATTCCGTAAGGTGACTGGAGGACTCCTTGTTCGAATTTCGAAGTGATCGATTGTCAAAATGTATCGGCCTTAGTCACGATTTAGTGTTCCTGTCGCATTACTAAATTCTGTTCGTAAGCTTTTCTTTAATTCTAATGTTTAAGAACGGTTCTCACCGATCAAACATGGTAGATTGGATCGGTAAAGACCATCCTTAAGTTCTAAACTTAACTTAACTTAAAAACTTACGAACAGGAGGTTGTCAAAGTCATCCTAACATACGGTATGTGATCTTCAGATTCATTAAAGGAATATGGGAGAAATATGAAGTGTTTGAAGCCAGAGTATGTGCGAAACCTAAAGCCCTCTTCCTAATTCTTTTTAAAGTTCTTTAGTATGATATGTATCGATAGGAGACTCTCTGATGATAATCAGTGGATTTGAAGTCACTTCACAAACAAAAACACTTCTTCAATCTTGTCCAGAGCTTTCGGTCCTGGATATGGACCTTCTCCAGGATTGAGAGCTCTGGGAAATACTGAAGGAGTATTTTTCTTTGTGAAGCGACTCGAAATCCGCTGGCCATCACCGGAAAGTCCCCTATCGATACATGTTACGCCATTTCTTCATCCAATTATTTAGTGTGATATTTCAAAACTTTCACCACCTTCTACGAAAGTTTAGTGTCAAAACTCGGAATTACGTTTAAATTTTCAAACATTAACGATATTTTGGACAAAATAGACTTCATTTTTCTTTTTAGTTGGAGCATCAAACTCCATTTGTGTGCACCCATTTTCTCTGCCTTTGCTAAAATTTGCATTATAATTTTAAAGCCTCTAAAGTTCTAAATAGAGTACTGCACAAACTTGATTTTTTTTACTGACTGAATTAAATTTTATTAGCTCATTTGTACAGTGCCAAAGGCAAATAGGACAGAACACTGGTTTTATTTGATAGTAAATCAACTTTGAGAATAAATCGTATGACATCCATTGTAATCATTCCTGTAGTAATGTCGTAATTTTTCAACTCGAATGTATGAAAATTCCCATAAAACTCATTTTCTGTACCGGTTTTAAATGGGTTAAAACGTATTGAAGTGTTTCAGGGGAAAATGCAAGGCGTGTTTCTCTATTTCAAGTGCACCAATGGCACCAATAAATCCTCAAGAAAACTGTCTTGAAAATCACAATAAAGGAGTCATATTCCGGAATTCCCCTTTGCGTAATATCGTCAATCAATTCACTTTTATTGGTGAAATAAATCAAATTTGCAAATGCCAGGAAGAAAATATATAGATGGTAGAGCAATTTCCTGTTGGGGGATGGAAAGCGTGTACGTCTGAGAGGAGTTGTATTGAACGTATTGAACAATTTTGGTCGTGAATCAGAATTTATAATCCTTATCAGTGGGAAGATAATAGAAGTGTACTAAATGCTATGGAATGTTTCTCAGTAAATTCACTATGAATTCTTGTTATTGGGAATTACGACAGTTGAAGCAAGGGGTATCTTACTTGTTCCTGGTGATCCAGGGAGCTCTGATCCTGTCTTCAGGGGTTGCGAGGTTGAGGGGACAGGTTCGGACTTCATCTCCTCTCTCGAAGGGTTCCACTGAGGAACTTATGAGGCGATGGAGGGCACAGATATCGAACTGCGAGAGGATCTGTTCAAGTTCAGATTCTCCTGATGGGGGTGGGATGAGCTGTCTGAGGACTCTCATCTTTGGGGCCATGATTCCAGTCACTCCAAATGGGGTCACGAACTCACTCTCCTGGACACCAGGCGCCTTCTCAATCCCATCGAAGCGCAATCGATGGAAGAGCTGAACACTGAGGGTTCTGGCGTCCAGAGATGTGGGCCGGGCATCCTCAATCTTCCTCACCAGTTCAATGAGGAGGGGCAGGGAATTGGGGAGCCATGGTTGGGTTTCATTCCCACGATAGCAGGGCAGAAGATGGGCGGGAATGACTTGAGCGTCAGCCAGCACTGTGTTCAGAAATAAGGTCACAAATTAATATTAATTATCTTATCATCACTTTCCACATTCGCATGTTCGTGGACTCACCAAAAACACCCAATAAAATAACCACTAAATGTCTCACTATCATATTTTTCTCTTCTTTCACTTCTTTCACAAATTATCCTGTTACACTATCCACAAAATCACCCAGCCAATTCCTTCATCACTGACCAAATTTTCAAATTAACCTTCCGTTACCAACAGTCTCACGCCCAAACTGATACTAAAGCAGGTGAATTTCGCACCAAGGTATCTATTGTGCGTTTATCGTAGAACTTCTTATCTCTCTCCCAGAAGATAAATTTCACGCGATAAGGAAGTCTTTTGTGTACTTGTGTGTAAATCACTGAGAGAAATTTAACACAGCTATTTACAGATTCATCCAATTTAGAGATTTAAGATAAACCTCCATAAGTACTCTGCCTGAGAAATTCGTATGCCCTCACCAAAAAAATTTCCTAAAAGACCTTCCTCAACATCGGAGGCTAAAATGGCAATAAAATTGATTTTCCGTAAAATAACACAATATTTCAGCGAATTTCCTCTCCTCCAACTTTATTATATTTTACTGGGAATTTCTCAGAGGAAGAATAAAGAATTGTTTTTGGCACGAAGAATTGCAAGAATTAAATGGAGCAAGACATTAAATTTTCTATATAGTGTGTACAGCAGGTAGTTTGCAGTTTTTCTCTGCGGAAATACAAAAGTTTTGCGCTGAAGCAAATTTCCACAAATTTCTCTTTTGGTAAAAGTCAACGGATTTGAATGTTACCTTGAACATTTTTTTTTTGAAATTGATTTTGAGATATATTCAGTCAGAACCAATATGCTAATTTACAGTAACTCTTACTTAATCATAGCTATTTTTAAATAATTTTTTCTAAATAAAAAATAGCGCAAAACAAGGGTAATAAAAAATTTATGAGGCTTTAGGGAAAAGTGGGGCAGAAAATCGAGTTGTCAGATTATAAGTCGAGTAAGTTGATTTTTGAAAAATTCGTTTTTTTTCGCTTTTAGGGTACTCATTGGCATATTCTACCTTCCCTGGACTTTTTTTACCGGAAAAGTTAATTATTCTCAAAGTTATAGGGGTTTTAAATCTTATAGATCCTAGGGGAAAGTACTCTCCCTACGAACGTTCATGCCTTCGAATAATATGAGTTTCGTTTACTTTTCCTAACAGATTTCCACATGATTGTCACATAATTATCAAAAATTGATAATAAGCTAGCTAATATTTAATAGAAATATTTAAGTCTCTTAGGAAAACTTAAAGAAAATTCACATTATTCGAAGGTATGAACGTTCGAAGGAAGAGTATTTTCCCCTACTCACTATGTAAAATTTCAGATTGAAATCGTTCTCCTGTAAAATTGGCCATTCGCGCCATTCGTGAGTTCTTCGTTTTATATTCTGAGCTTTCGATATTAGAAAATATGAATTTTGAACTGTTTTCTAAAATTTTCCAAAAGCTCTTGTGATTATTGCTGTTTAATGATATTTATTAAAATATTTAGAGAAATAGTATTTCTGAAAATTAAATATAAGAAAGCTTTAACCATGAAAAATATATAAATACAAGTGTTCTTTATAAAAAGGTAATTTTCTGAATTTTAAATTTGAACAGTTTTCTTCACATGCTTCTTTTTTAATATCTCAATATATCAAAAATATTAGAAAATATTTTCAATCTTGAAAGAGAAATCAACAAAACTATATTAAAGTTGGATTTGTCTTGAAATAAAATTTTAAAAAAATTAAAAATCTTAGAAATTTTAACTTACGAGTATGGCAAGGTGCCCCCGAGCCGACCGGTTCCTCGAGTCGACCGGTAGTCAAAATTTGAATGTTTGATGGTGAATTTCTATAAAATTGTCACTGATTCGTATTTATTTATGGAATAATTGACCTATTAATGTTAGATCATACGCCAAATATTAGTCCAAATATAAATAAATTGAATAAATAACTCTACTGGTCGAATTAAGGAACCCCGATCGACTTGAGGGCGCTTTACCTTAAGTCACAAATAAAATCCTTTTGTGGATTTATTTTGTAATTTTGTTTGTTTAAAGTTTAAGTTTTATAATTTTTTTGTATAATTCCTTTTCCTTCATCATTACTTAAGTGTATAAAAGTGTATCATCATAATTTATCATAAATTCTAAATTTAAATTATTATTAAGGGGTAACGTAGGTCGAAATAGACAAAACACTACATTAAGAAATCTATCCTTATTCAAATTTGTCAAACTCCTTGTTCTTCATCTTCAAGAGAAATAAGCTTATTAAATTTCAAAAGCTCTATTCTGAAGAATCATACACCAGACAACCGACTCATGTTCATCGGATCCCAATTAATTTGGAAGACATGGTTAAATAAATGAAAAATAAATAAATAATATGAAATATGGTCTATGTTTAAATACCATTGACTTTCCATATTCCTTGCCTGAATTGAATAAAACTTTGGATGTGCAAGGAATTTCATGAAAACCATCCATGGTAAAATGTTAAATCATTGGTCACTTTTAAGCCCGCTACACATTGCCATGTCAAAAAATTTTATGTCAAATGCCTAATGTTGATTAAATTTTCTCACAACTCAGATCCTTAAAATATATCAAAATTTGAAATTTTTGATGGACCATTTCTGGCCTCACTATCCCCTATCCATAAACATTAAAACCAAATGAATATTTCAATTGCTTTGCGTTTATTGATTAGCCAAAGCTTTGAATGCTTTCAATAAAAGCTTTAGCCAATTAGTGAATGCAATAGGACTGAAAAAATACGGTATTGTGTTATATTTACATATTGCCTTACCATATTACTCATTTAAAAAATTATTAAAAACAAAATAAATTTTATTAGCAAAAAACTAATTTAGGTTTATTATTAATTAAAATTTTCCAGAAAATTAGTTTAGGCAATTATTTCTATGCACACTTTATCTCGAAAATTATGCTATTAATTCCTACAAATTTAAAGTAAAAAATAATTAATACCAATATTTCTTTAATTAAAAACTAAATTTCAGGATTTGAAAATTTACTCAATAGCATAGTCGTCAAGTGTTCTTTATTTAAATTTTATTATAAAATTTAGAACTAAATCAATGTGAAATTGAGTTGGAAGAATAAAAGACTGTCTATTTGATTTAAGCGCATTTTTCAAGAATATTAAGCAGTTCATTGAATTTCTAAGCACCGAAGCATTGTGAAAGAATTGTTTTATTAAAGCAAATAACTTTTCTTAAATTAAACAGCTTAAATTAAAAAAAAAGGAAATTGTCTGAGGAGAATAGTTAAAAGAAGGGGGCATTATTCTATATAAAATTCTCTGGATTTCAAAATTATTGTTTGTAAAATGAAAACTTTAACAAGGTACCGTAGGTGCGGATGACTTTATCCCCTGCGAGTAACTTTGATTTTTGATACCCTCCTGTTTGTAGGCTTTTCTTTAATTCTAATGTTTAAGAAAAGTTTTCACTGATTAGACATGGTAGACCGGATCGGTATAGATCATTTTTAAGTCCTAAAAGTAAAAGAAAATCTTACGAATAAGATCACCTGCACTTATGCCCTAGACACACTTAGGACTTAATTCGAGAGACGACTTAGTGGAAAATGTCGGAAATGTAGTTTGACCAATATTTCTAATATAAGTATGCTAAGCCGTCTCTCGGCTGATCCTAAGGTCTGTCAAGGCCCTTACGGTAAGCTAAGCATATATCGACTATAAAGATTGAATCGTCATTCTAAAATAAAATAAGACGATTTTTTGAAAATTATTCGTTGCTTTTTACAAAATGTTCTTAGTAAATATCTAGCATTATTTACCAATTGAAACACATATTGCAAAATAAAACTCGTTAAAATTGATTAGTGATTAAAAACGAATATTTTGGGATGACGATCCAATTTTGATATCCGATACATGCATCGCTTACCTTACAAAAATTCCTTAAAAATAAATAAGAATTCAACTTTAATAAATGCAAATTATAAAATTGCAGCAAGGATAAATTGTGTTAAAATCTTGCAATATTTCACCAAATTCCGCTCGGGGAATTTGAAAAATTATTCTTTATACTACAGTACATTTTAAAAGCAGTAGAATTTTTTATTTATTACTTTAATTTATTAAAAGAAAAAAATATAAGAAATAGAACTCACTAATTCTATTAACATTCATCTAGACATTCGCTCATTACTCGGCTAGTTACTCAGTACATGACGAGCGCTAAGGCAGTGTAGTGGTGTCTGAGGGTCGTTCCTCAGGTGTTCGTTAATATAAGGGCTTTGACAGACCTGAGGATTAGCCGAGACACAGCTTAGCGTAATTACATTACAAATAATGGTCGAACTACATTTTCATCATTTTCCACTAAGTCGACTCTCGGCTTAAGTCGTAAGTGTGTCTAGGGCATAAGCCTTGATCTCTCTGATTTTGCTTTTCAATACAAAAGTTTGTAGATTATTTGAATTATTCTAAAAAAAGAAAGAAATTAATAATTCAGATTTGGCACTTATTTTGTAAAAGTAAAACCAATTACGAGGGGAAAACATCATCCTTGCACAAAGACTTTTGCATAAAATTAATAAAATTTGCACTTTTACTGTTTAATAACAATAAACTATGCATGTGCTATTGACTTTCTACTTTAGACGAGCTGTCAAAATCAAAATTTACTCGGAAATGAAATTTTTAATACACAACCCAGCTGACACTATTTTGTTTCACACACTTATTATACTGATAAAAATATAATTTTTGGTTTTTCTTAAAGTAGAATAGTTATATTATGTTACTGCAGTGATTGATTGTGGAAATAAGAATATAAATTATATTTTAAGTGGATTTATCGGAGTTAAATCGGTCGCGACATCCGAGTTTACAATCGTCGGAGTTACATAGCTTTACTATAGCACATTTAATGTTGAGAGTCGACCGTTAGGATGATATGAGTGAGATTTTGGAATTTCGGTCTAAAAGCTTTCTTGTTCTTCTTCTGAAGAACTGTCATATTGATGTTTTAAAATTGTATGTAGGCCCTGAAGAAGGTCCCAACCAAGGATCGAAACGTCGGCCAATAAAAACATAAAGAAGAACAAGAAACTTTTTAGACCGAAATTCCAAAATCTGACTTTCACTAAAGCACTTTACTATTCTCTTGTGCTTCTGCATTATCGATTTTTCTTTTGTGTAGGTTTCTGTCTCGAATGTTTGTGCTAGTTCTTGTCGTATTCTTAATCCATCAAATAGTCGTGACAGGAACCAATACAGTGAAAAATCGATAATGCAGAAACACATGAGAACAGTCATCTATTAAGAAATGTTTTTCTTTTTTTGATTTTTTATTAGAATTGCACCATAATACGAGAACCAAAATAATTTTTTAATATTATCTCCATTTTGTTTATTGAATAATTAATTTGAATATTTTTTCGACAATATTTTAATATTCTTTCAGGTTTATTCAACTCAGATAGTTTCCAGAATTTTCTGTATTATTTTTTTGCAAACTGTTCTTTGTTTCGTAGAAAGTTATAAATGTAGGAGAAGATTTTCAAGCTTTGAACACACTCTGACGGCGTTATCACACTTGCACATTAAAATTTTAATGTGATTCACATTAATTGTCGCTTGTGAGCATCCAAATATGTTATTTGTGTCTTTGAGTCACTTAATATTTGGGGTTTTTCTATTTATTGATAAAGAAGTGGACTTGGCCTGCAAAAATAAGTTTAAATTTACCTAAAGCATAAATATTTTTCACATTAAAAAATTAAAGAGAAAGTCGCATTTATTTTTCGCATTAATGCTATAAATCAATTTATATCAAATTTTGCGGGCCAAGTCTACCTTTTTATCAACAAATAGATCAAATTTTGAATATAAAATGATTCAAACATACAAATTACACATTTGGACTCTCACCAGCGACAATTAATGTGAATCATATTAAAATTTTAATGTGCAAGTGTGATAACACAGTCAGTATGTGCAAAGCCTGAAAGCCTTTTTGGTAAAATAAAATTTCTAACACATTTTTTGCGTAAAATCTTAACAAATTATTTGTTTTCATGAGAATTTCATTGACAATATCTTTCTGGAATTTTTTAAACTGCCCTTAGGGCCCTTACGGCGTTATCACACTTGCACATTAAAATTTTAATGTGATTCACATTAATTGTCGCTTGTGAGCGTCCAAATATGTATATGTGTGTTTGAGTCACTTAATATTTGGAGTTTTTCTATTTATTAATAAAGAAGTGGACTTGGCCTGCAAAAATAAGTTTAAATTTACCTAAAGCATAAATATTTTTCACATTAAAAAATTAAAGAGAAAATCGCATTAATTTTTCGCATTAATGCTATAAATCAATTTATATCAAATTTTGTGGGTCAAGTCTACCTTTTTATCAACAAATAGATCAAATTTTGAATATAAAATGATTCAAACACACAAATTACACATTTGGACTCTTACCACCGACAATTAATGTGAATCATATTAAAATTTTAATGTGAAAGTGTGATAACACAGTTAGTATATAAATTTGGACCTAACCAATTAAATTTAAGAGAGAATTGAGGCATACCTTTTCTTCTAAACCAAATCCATTTCCACTTCGTACTGCAAAGGGTTCTTTTCCCCCTGAATTAGGGCAGGAAATTAAATTTATTTAAATTATTGAACAGGGCCTCACTGTTATGCATAATTAAGACACATCCAAGACATTTCAATCTCAAACAGAATTTCATCTCATTGAATATTACAAAAAGTTGTTCAGTCAATCCTTCAGTCAATTCTTGATGGAAAAGGAGGCAACAAAAAAAGCAGGAGGAGATTGAAAGGAAACTGAAACTGATAAATATTTATTTCCAACATCAAACCATGCATAAAAAGCTTCTTGAAGTTCCTGTAAAATGTTCTTGTGCAGTACACAGAGATGAGACTTTCAAAGGAATTTTGTTTGGGAGGGAAAAGTAGCAAATATTGAATAAAATTCTAGGGAAATTGTAGTGAAAAGCCACACAGATCTCATGAGATTGCCAACTGTAGGGGAGGGGGTGGTCGGAAAAGTTCTTTGGACCTTTGCAGATAAATTTATTCTGGGGAATTTTCTCTCATCATGAATGGGATTTCCTGAAAAGCTTTCTGCTGTTGCAGTTGTGAAAATGTTCAGAGGAATTTCTGTGAGGGCTTTTATGTTAAGAGAGTTGGACCGTTTTTGTGTCTGGGCTAAGAGCTTGAATTTCTGTTATACGGGAGCGCAGTGGAGACGCCGGGTGGGTGTTGGGTATTCCATGAATGAAAGCCCCTTCAGTTGAAATTCCCTGAAAATACCACCCATCCCCCAGGGAGACATTCATAAATGACGATTCGTTGAGTATCCTGAAAAACCGTCCTGTGTCATTCGATGGGAAATACCCCGTGAAATGTGCGTCAATTCGACAGGGGATTAAAATTGACACGGACTGAGGCATGTTCTTCATGGGAAAAAGGGACATTTCCTCTCTCCTAGTTTTTCCCACCCATCCCACCACCCCCAAAAACCCGGAATAGTGAAAAATAATAACAAAATCGAGCTTTAGGAGAGAGAGAAAATGATTCAATTCGGCGCATGCCTTCTGAAATGGGTCATGCAATGCGGGCAAACGTCACAACAATTTGAATTTTTCGTGACTTGGAGAAAGCTCCCCGCATGTTGCCTATATACATTGTTCATTCAACATATATATTATTCTATGTACGAAAATCCCAAAGAATTCACACAGCTGAAAAACATGAAAATGCAATTTTCTTACGCATCACCGTTAATCACTCCCTGGCAAAATATTCTTCCACTCGTCGCAAAAATCTCACGGAAAAGCTGCAAAAAGCTCACGCTACATACACACCTCTTCTCCTCATTTCTCCCATTGTTAAGGAAAACTATGTAACTCTTACCCTAACCCCCAGTACCCAAGGTCGTCCTCTATTGTAACCAACAACTCATTCTCAACTGACAAACATTTTTTTTTCACAGTGCTATGTTTGGCTCTTTCTTAAAGCTATTTATAGGCTTTTTTCTCACCTTTTTTTCCCCACAACGCAGCCCACGAGGTCTCTGATACCCTGCCACCAAAATGTCAGAAAAGTCTCTCCCAATGCGGATAAATTGGTATTTTCACCGAATATTGCAAAACACTCCAAAAAATACAAATTGGCCAACACGAAAAAAAAACCCGTGAACTCCTAATGTCACCTTTGAGTGTACTTTACAATCATAAAACTTCCCTCCCCATCTTTAGTGCTTTTTCGCTGGAGCATAAAAAAGCTGCACTCCAAGGAGAGAGTGCTTCGAGGGAATGGTTATTGATGGGAGATGGAAAATTTTGCAGAGGAAATTAATCGAATATTGCAGGAGGAAGAACGCGTTCTCAGCAGTATTTTCGCGAATTTATTGAGCAAAATTTAAAGCTCGCCTTCTACTGACTTGACAAGTTAAAAGCTTAATTGAATCTGATTAATAAGAGAGGAATAGTATTACAAAGGAATTTTGAGATACTCTTTGTTGGATGATTATGCAATAAGAGTTGCAGGATGCGAAATGAGCTTTGGGAATTTTTACCAAGCTTTCCCGAAAAAGTCTGTCAAACTTGGTAGGGAGGTAGGACCATCAATCTACTTATCAATGAAATTAACTTAAATTAAAAGTCTTAAGGATAAATGGCAATTTAAAATTTAAAACCCTTATCGGACAATATAAATCAGCCTTTGAATGTGGATTTAAAAATTAACAACGGGAAATGGGGCACTTTTGAACGTGGGGCAGCTTTGAAATTGGGACTTTTTCCTGTGCTTAAATGGAATTGAGCCATGTTAATAATATAATTTTGCTTTTCAATCTGTTTTTGGAGCTAAATTAAATCACGATAGGCTCAATTTAAATTTAAAATAGGTGAAAAATCCCAATTTCAAAACTGCCCCATGTTCAAATGTGCCTCATATTTAAAGGTGCCCCACTTTGCTCTACAGGATCGAAAGAATATCTATTAGCACATTACGAACTTAAGTCATGACCTATTGGCACTCTTTTTTATACCGGAATATTATATTTTAATACTTCTCTATGAAAAAGCAGAATACGGGGAAGTGGGGATACTTTGAATTAGGGCACTTTTGAAATATTTTTTTTCCTATTCTCAAATGGAACTGGACTTTACCGTGACATAATTTAGTTCCACGAACCAATTGTGAAGCTTTATTTCCTTACAATAAGGATGAGTTATATTTAAAAATAGGGCAAAAAGCCATATTTCAAAGGCAGGGGGAACCTGTACAGCGTCGTACCGAAAATCATGTCATAGATTTATTACGGAAACCAGCGTAGGTAAATAGAATATGTAGGAGCCGGAGTTTGTCTGGGGATTTAGAGTTACTTTAGGAAAACATCAACTCTCTGAGCCAAATACTCTGAAAAGAGTTGATATTTTCCTAGAGTAACTCCAAATCCTCTTACGAACTCCGGTTTCCACAGAGTAAAAAATAAGTACCACTATAATAGTGGGTAATTTTTGACATCTCTATTGTAGTGGTAATTTTGGGCATTGTGTAATTTTTAAAACGTGTAATCTTCAGGGTGTAATTTTCAAATATGTGTAAAAAGGAGCGTGTAAAATTAAAAAACGTGTAATTTCTAGCGCTTAATTTATTTTTTTCCTCCATGTTTATAATTATAATTTTATTTTTATTCTTTCATGTCCAGCATCAACTTGCCTCGTTTATTTGAAAAAAGTTTCTTTTTTGAAAGAAGTGATTTTGGTGACAGATCTGTAAAGATGAGAAAAAAATATGCACAGATAGAATGCAACTCAAAGTGACACCGCACGTAAATTTCTAAATTGGATTTTTTTCGCAATCACTCGTATAAAACTCGTATAAAAGAAGTGAAAAGTAGCTTCACTTTTTATTAGGCTTGATTGGCCCCTGTATAAAACCTTGAGAGTACACACTAGCAGGAGTATTTCACTTTTTTCTTGCGCGATTTGATGTTTTCTCTCAAAATTAGATGCTATAAAACTCAAAAAACTCAAGAAAATACTCACCGAGGTGGATGCTTCTAACAACTGTGAAACTATAAGACGTGTGATCTTAGACGTTTTTGATTACACACAGCAAATTTTACACGCTGCAGAATATTTACCCCTTTTTAAGTGATACTGTTCCACTTAAATAGCGATAAAAATTACATATTTGAATTACACGCTAAAAATTTTTCCACAAATTAATTTTTACACAAAATTTACCATTTTAATAGTGGTATAAATTAAAATTAACAATTTTTTTAGTGGTAATTTGGAAATTACACGTTATTTTTTTTCACGATTTTTTACTGTGCACATATTCTGTCCTAGACTTATTTTTTTTACTAAATGTGACACAAACAGAATCAATTATACCAGTTTGTCAAAAAAAGGCCTCTTATTAGGTTCATAATTCGACTTCAGAAAATCCCTGGAAACCCGTAATTTTCCCCTAGAGGAAAATTAAAATTTAATGGAGATTTTTACGAAGCTACTCCAGTTTGTTCAGCTACGTACAAAATGTTGCCACCTATGTACGCCTCATTTTTACCATAACCAATACACTGGACACAAAAATTTGCACATAAGTGTTTATATGGAACTTTCAACTACTTGCTCTCGCCATTTGTAGGAGGTATCATGCGTTTTAAAGTCAATTTAATACTATTTTTCTAAAGCGGTCTTCAGATTGTAAGTTTAGCCCAGTTCCCGTAGATCTCAAAATCCTAAATAGCGTGCAATTTAATTGCTTTATAGGTTATTTCTCTTTAATAATCCAATCCTAAGTTAAATTTTCTCAAATAGTCATGATTGATAAGAAATTAGAGCGTATAAACTATTTGGCTAAGCCTTAGGTCTGAAGCAAGTATAACACATGTTTTTAGGAAACTTGGAAAACCATTTTTTCACTGCATTGTGACAGTAAATTAGGTGTGATTCTCTTATTATCACACCTACTCTAACCCTCAGATTTTCTCAAAAACCCCCAATCTGTCTTAAGTTTTCTACACATTGGGAACAGTTTACGGCAAAAATTGCATTTTTGACAGAATTTTGACGTTTCCACCTACAGCAGAGCAGACGATTTTCTTCAAAAATGCATTTTTTTCACGAAAATTATGCTCAATGTGTAGAGATCATTACAGAACATGTTTTAAACATCACAGATTTTTAAAATTACCATTAACTAATTTAAAGTAAAATATGGAAAATTGCGCTTGAAAATGAGGTAAATTGAATGAAAAATGCTCAAAATGCACGTAAGGGTAACGAAAGAATTACACCTACTAAGTAGATTTATGCTTAATGTTTGATTTGACTGAAGCAAAACAAAAACATCTGATAAAGTCTTATTTTAATGTGAAAGTACATGTTTTTTTTTTGAGATTTCCGTAAAAATTGTTTAATATCCCAATTTCCTTCTGAACTTATTCAATGAAATCTCTAGATTGTTGGACAAATATTCCAGAGTAGGGTGCATAGTGTGACCCAAAATAATGAGAAATTCTCAGTCTTTAGTCAATAATTTCGACGGAAGTTTGTGCAGAGCTGCAAAGTTCAATTTTCCTGAGGTGTAAAGGTGGGGACCTTCATGATTGTTCCTCCATCCCACAAAAACGACCCCCGTTCGAGTAAAATATTTTCATGATATATTTTTACTATGATAAACACTGTATAACTTGGAATAGTTATTTTTCTCAAAAAGACACTTGAACTGTGAAATCAAAATTCTAATTTGAGGCTCATCTTTTATGTTTGCTTTTATACACTAGAATAAAAGGGCTAGGTTCCCAAGTTTTTCAGGAAAAATGAGATACTGGATCAGCTGAGCTTACTCAGAATTGTCATGACTTAGATTCACTCTGTAACTTGAAAAAAAAAAAAACAACTTTTACTGGTTGCAACAATAAATAGCTACTAAACCTTCTCCTTTATTTATAAGGGAAATATATTTAAGTTTACTTTCTTCTCCATAAGTTCTATCGAGCAAGATGCTTAAATCCTATTTTTCTTGAGTTCATAGAATTTTTCATAAGGGTAACCTTATTTTTACATTGTGCAAAATGATTTTAAAAAAAAAACGTCTTTTAACATTGGCAGCTGTCAAACTCTTTCATATTTATTTTTATTTATTAAATGTTTTTTAAAGACTTTCAGGGTGGGACTTGTATTGCAGTGGACGGAAAAACCTGGACATTCCTTAATTTTTGCTCTTTTATTCCTGTACAAGGCTTTGAGGATTATTGTCCTCGTAGGAAAAATCACATACAAGTGGGAAATATTTACACAGCACTTGAACTGGATCACGGGTCAGCAATTTTGAATGATAGTCTCAAAGTTTCTGACTCATGATCCAAGCCAAGTGCAGTGTAAACATTTCCCACCCGTGCGTGATTTTTCCTACGAATTCGATACCTGAGAAAAAAGACAATAATCCTCGAAACATTGTAGAAGAATAAAAGAACAACAGACGAAAGGCATGGGGTTTTCCGTCCACTGCCGGTTTATTATTAAATTTTTGATTTTCCAGTATATCAAAGTTAAACATACTAAATTTGAAACTAAATTTTGTACTGATATCTGTGTTCTATTATGTTTTATATCGTGACATCGTTTACACGTTTAATTTCTAATTTAGTAAAACTGTTTAGGTGAATCATAAACATATTGTTAGCATAATTTGGCTATAGAACCATAAAACATAAAAATATTTAGGAACATATTTTTCCTACCTTTAATCGATTAAGAAAAACATAGACCATTGATGAACGATATTTTCCAATTCTTTAAACATTTTGAGGATTTAATTTGTTCTTCAGGTCTAAAAGGCATATGAAGCAAAGTTAAACCACTCTGATATAGAATTTTCTTACATTGTACTCCTAAATATTACAAAGTAAGCTTTTCTTTCATTCTAGCATTTAAGGATATTTTAGAGGTCATTAGGGCGCTTATGGATGTTCTAAGGATCATCCATAAGTAGAATTAGAGAAAAACTTAAGAAAAACATTGGTGCAAAATTCAATTTGGTATTAAAATGCTAAATTGGACTGCATTACTGTTACGTTAAGCCCTAGACACACTTACGACTTAATCCAATAGACAGTTTAATGTAATTATAATCAAAACAATGACCAGATTACATTTCCATCAGTTTTTGATTAAGCCGTCTTTCGGCTTAAGCCGAGAAACAACTTAGTCAGTGGAAAACTTATATGGGAATTTACTCAAATCATTATTTTGGTTATAATTACGTTAAACCGCCTCTCAGCTTAATGGCCTATACATACTAGGAGAAATTTCTTTAAAAAATGCCTTTTTAAAGAAAATTTTCCCTATCCTTGTAGGCAGAAACGTCAATTTTTTTTTAAAAAGGCAATTCTGGATTATATTTAAATCCATCAGTGAACTTTTCATGATTCATTTAGTTAGACTAGACCGTTATGATTTTTTTTTGCATTTGGATTTTGAAAATCTTTAGTTCAGAGGCGTGCAAGAACCGTTGAAACCGAACAAACGTCAAATGAAACATGTACGTCAATGGTCAAAATGCTACCAGAACAAACTTATTTTGACATTTATTCGGTTTTCAACGGTTCTTGCACACCTCTGCTTTAGTTTAGTCTTTGACTAAACGTAATTGTTTGCTTAATATCAATACTTGCAGTGATCGTCAGTGGTAGCTCATGGTCAAAGTTGTTGATCCTTTGTAAGGGTCCTTCTTGTGCCCTTCAATGAACTTGATTCCAGAGGGAAATTCAATAAGGATATGACATTGTCATATGACAAATTTTTGCAGTAAATTCAGGAGCAGGATAACGTTCAAAGACATTAAACATCGAATGACCATTGTAAAGCTCTCCGTAACTGATATGAACTTGACTTTCAATTTATTTATCCGAATTTATCACACAAAATTTTTAAAATTTGTTATATGACATTGTCATACTGTTACAGAATTCCCCAGGTTCGAAAGCGTCGTGGAAAATTCAGATATTCCTAATTCGAAAGAAGAAATTCAATAACTACTCCATCGCAATTCGAAAAATACAACTAAATTAACAAGGTTAAGGGATGAAGTCTCTGATCTATAATCCAAACAACAGGGCTCGAATTCAATTAATGTCAATTATTTTCACTTAATATTACAGGGTGTAATGCCCTAGGCACACTTACGACGTTACGACTGAAGGCGAGGACGGCTTAACGTAATTATAAACAAATTATATTAGTTTCTGACTAATCCGTCTCTAGGCTTAAGTTATAAGTGTGGTTAGAGCATAAGACTGATCATCATCATTTTCAACCCCTTATCCTTATTGGGGTCGCGGGCCCATGACATCCAATTTAGCAGCCTTGTCGATCCTTCGTCAATTCAGGAAGTTGTTCAGGTTCGATCTCAAGGCGCTCCAAGGCAAGATTCTGTATTTTATTAAGACTAAACCTACCAAGACCCGGTCAAATTGACCGATTTAAAATTAACAGATATTTAAACGGCAAGTTGTCACTATCAAACTTTTTGAACTTCCTAAAATATATATCTACATATGTAGTATAATTTTCAGTGTTTAGATTTTAATTTTTTGCTCTTATCCAAGACAAATTTGTTGAGTATCCTACCGTACCATGGTTTGTCATTTGACCGAAAACCGACCAAAAACGGTCGGTAGGTTTAGTGTTAAGCCACCTTATCCTAGGTCTGCCTTCAGGTCGACGCCCCCTCACAATGGCTTCCAATGGGGAATCTCATTAATCTCAGTCTCTCAAGGCTGATACTCTCATTAATTTATGAGAAAACAAATCATGCAAGTCTCTTAATTTCGATTTCGAAAAGACCTAGTTCCTCTTTCAAAATGGTCTTGCAATATTATTCTTACTATCTGTGAATTTTTATTGGTTTTATTTGAAAGATATTTATCAAGAAGTTTCTAATCCGTCCATATCTGAAGTTCATTTTAACAAGAAAATCCTAAAATCGGATCTTAGAAAATTCAAATTTAAATCCAACGGTTTTTTCATAACTGTCAGAATTCAAAATAGTCTTCTAAATAATGTTATTCCTAACTTTTCTCTATTTTGCTCTACAATTTTCTCACTTGTGAGTCATATAAATGCATTTTGAAAGAATTAATGTGAAATCAATGTGGAAAGTTTCTTCCGGCATTTCCTGCAAGACTTTTCAAAAGTCCAACTTTCAAAGGGGAGTAGGGGGTTACATGAGATTGAGTATAGAGGAGTCTCTGGGCTAATTCTCTCAAAGTGTAGCAAATAGAAGTGTATCGATCTACAGGCAACAACAATAATAACGTATTTTTCCTTTCCCCTTTTGTAGAATGAAAAAAAAAAAACAAGGAGGAAAATCTCTTTTGCTTTTCAACAAAATAAAACAATTCTTGCGATGTTCTCTAAACAAATCGCGTGTTTATTGGTTTTCTGACTAAATTTTTGCTGTTGTTGTTGCTTTTCTTCGCCTTTGAGATGTGAAACGCCAAAAGATACTTCTTGAGTGATTCTTTTTAGACAAACACCTCATATATCAATCATTTCATCGAATCTGCAAGTTTTTCTTTATTTTTTTTGTGCTTGATGAAAATTTGACTTCCTACACAGATTCTGATGTTTCTTCTTTTTTTTATTGAGGATTCTTGGTGGGTGATTTTCACGTGGATGGAAAAATTCATGGAAAATTTAACAGCGACAGAATATTTGACAATTCGGGAAACATTTCAATTTCCTGTTCCTGGCTCATCATTCTGAGCGAGCGGAGGGAGGTGGTTGGGTGGTTTGTTGGGTTTGGAAAAGGCATTATTTTTCTCTTTTTTCATGCTGTTGTAAAGTTCTGGGTTTTCCACCTTCATCTCTCGCTCTCTCTGTCCTTTGCTCTCTCTCTGTGGAAAAACCTCAGAGATTTCCCTCGTGGACTAGAAAGAGACGGTTAATGCACAAAATGCACCTCAAGACGTCATCAAGGATATCATGAAGCTTTTTACTTGTCCAAGTACACGAAAAAGAAGTTTAGAAAATTGTAGTTTATTGAAGAAGAAAATTTATTTGCTTGCAATTTATATGAGTTTTCATTTTTCTTGTTTTCTTTCTCAATTGCTTCTCTCTCTCATGCCTTTTTCCTAAAGAGAAAATACACAAACATCAGTTAACACCTCGCTCGCACAACATGAAATTTTCCGAGTTGCGCAGAGAAAAGTGCCAAAAATTATATGTTTATTCATGGTGAATGAACTTGTAGAATTTCCATGGATATCCATCCGAAATGTAATAGCAACAATCCCAAGAAAATAGAATTTCTTCATAGGAGTTCCCACTAAAATTTACAAGGTATTATCCCTTATTCCAGAATCACCAATCCCACCTGGAATTCCCAATCCTGGGGAATGTCCAAAAACCAACCAAAAAAGTACCAATAGACAAGAACAAACAACAAATCCTGGCCCCAGACATTTGAAACCATAAATGAAAATTGAGCTGAATATTCAATGAAAATGTGCGTTGTATTTGACGAGCAAGTGAATGCTTGTTTATTGAAATATTTGCATTGTTTCGGTATCAAATTGGTTGTTGATTAGGATGAGCTAAATATATATCCATTTGGCCTCCCATACGGAAATAGACGCCAAATTTGAAGAGCTTTTTATACACCGCCTTTTTCCCCCTATGAATATCAAATGTAGAAGAGATTTTTCCAACATGCGTTTATTTCTGGCACTAAAACTCGTGACAATGTGGGTTGGAGTTTTTAACATTGATCATTGGAATATTAATCCACTCTTCTTAATCCACTGTCACATTTCTCTTGCCTTGGGTCATGGGGCTTTTCCCGAATGATTTACAGCACCTCGTCGAATGCTTCTAAATTGCTTAGGATGACGCTGCTTTCGCGAATTGAGGACCACTGGAGTATTTGTAACACTTATGAGTATCATACCAAAGATTTCTGAAGGAAAAGCTTCAACTGACTTGAAAACATTGTGAATATTAAGAGTAGTCCGAGTAGTCTAAAAGTACAAGATAAGTTACAAAATATTATTGAAGAATCGTTCTAGACACTTCATTGACAGCTGTCAAAATTCATCTGTCAGAAATATTTCAATTCAATCATTTGAAAGATTAAACGAAAATAAAGCTTTCTCAATTTCATAAAGCTCTATTACTAAGTATTTTTCATTGCTTTGAATTACTTTGAAGAGTCATGTGTCATTTTGAGAACACAGCAATGACATCTGTCAAAGCCCATCTGTCATATGTTCTTTAATTTGATCAATTGTAAGACAAAAGGAATACAAAAACACACAAAGCTTTTTTTTAAATTTTTTAAGCTCGTTTACTAAGCTTTTCATTGCGTTTAATGATTACTTTGAAGAGTGAAGTGTCATTTTAAGAAAACAGGATTGACAGCTGTCAAAACCCATCTGTCATATATTCTTTAATTGGATCAATTTAAAGACAAAAGTAATACAAAACTTTTTCAATTTTTTAAAGATCTTTTACTGAGCTTTTCGTTACTTTTAATGATTACTTTGAAGAGTTAAGTGTAATTTTAAAAACACAGCATTGACAGCTGTCAAAATCCATCTGACATATATTTTTTTATTCGATCAATTGTAAGACAAAACGAATACAAAGCTTCTTTCATTTTTTCAAGCTCGTCTACTAAGCTTTTATTGCGTTTAATGATTACTTTGAAGATGTAGTTTCCATCTCGAGAACACAACATTGACAGCTGTAAAAACCCATCTATCATATATTCTTTAATTTGATCAATTCAAAGACAAAACGAATACAAAGCTTTTTCAATTTTATATGCTTGTTTACTAAGCTTTTTATTGCGTTTAATGATTATTTTGAAGAGTCAGGTGTAATTTTGAGAACAAAACATTGACAGCTGTCACACACCATATGTAAAATATTTACTGTTTAATCGTATTACAACACTAAACAATACAAATACTTAACAAAAAATTTATAAACTTCTTAAAGTAGCTTTTTTGCATTAATTTTTGTCAATGCGGTTTTTCTTTTAATGTGATATCTGTCATTTTAATAAAATATACCAAAGACAGCTTTCACAGAGCATTCGTCAAAAATTTTGTTAATCAAAGAAAGAGTTAAATTCAAATAGAAAAACTGCATAGCTTCTTTATATATTTTTCTCTTGAATTATAATATAATAAGTGAATAAGTAAGTGATTTTAAAAACGACATTGGCAGCTGTCAAAATGACGAGTCAAATGCATATAAGTAAATCAGTTCTAACTTAAAAAATTTCCAAGATTTTTCGATTTCTTTAAAGTTTGCTTACAGAACTTATCCTCGTTTCCGAAGTGTAATCTGACATTTTAATAACCTATCTTTGACAGCTGTCAAATACAATTTGTCAGTCTTATTCATTATTTAATAATCGATTCATTGGTTACATCAATCTTCATAAAATGCAGTACAATCTTTTAATAAATTTGTACTGTTTCCAATCAGTATTTATAAAACGAAATTATAATTTAATTTTTTTTTCTTTTATTTTACTAAAATTAGAACAAATATATTAGATTCTTATATTATTAGGTACAAATTGTCTTTTTGAATTGCATTAAACTTGTTCTACATCCAAACTGTATTATCTGCTGCCGAATTTACATTTTTATATTGTTAACTATTTTATATCTTTATTGAATATATACAGTAGACTCCCTCAAATTCTGGCATTTGGAACCAAAATTTCACCCGAATTAGAAAGAAATTCGGGCCTTAAACTATTTGAAATGCAACGATTTTTTGTTCATTTGCGTAATCACATTAAGTTTACGTACTCATATTTATTATAAATTTCATGAAAAGCTGTTAATAATGCAAAATTATATCACAACTAAGACAAATCGTGGCAAATTTAAGCATATTTGCTTTATTCGATAATCAAAATCAAACCCAGAAAATGTCAACAAACTTTTTTTTTAAATTTAACTGCTGCCCGAATTAAAAAGTAGCCCGAACTTAAAAGAGCCGAATTAGCGAGAGTCTACTGTAATGGATACTTTACTATACTCACAAAGTAAAACAAAATAAATAGAAAACATTAGAACTGTCAAAGTATAACTGATAAAGATATTTTTTTAAATTCAGTTGATCTTAATATTTAAGAAAATTATGGCGAATTTCATAGTAATTTCAACCACAGATTGACAGATTTTAATTTCATTGACATCTGTCAAGGATGTGTTGCCAAAAGCATTGACATTTCCTTAGTTTAAATATTTACTTCATGACTGCATGAGAAAATGATTAATTCCTGAAGAGTCAAAATTTTATTCAAGTCCACAGTACAAGTTAAATGACAGTTGTCATGATATCTGAAAAAATTTACAGGTGTAACATTGTAACTGCCACATAACAAACCAAATCTTTAATGTATGTACTTATGAACTTCATCGACATTATAAGGAAGATTTAAGTAATTCAGCATAATGATTGTTAAAAAAAACCCTTAACAGCTGTCAAACTCTTTGACATTTCATTTTTTCGAGTATTCAAATGTCATATCTGTTATTTTTGTCAAAGAGTAGAGTCTTCCAAACTTAAGGTGTCTACACATTGGGAGCAATTTTCGTCAAAAATTGCGTTTTTGACAGAAATTTGACGTTTCCCCCTACAACGCTGCAGGGAATTTCCTTCAAAAAGCAATTTTTGACAAAAATTGCTCCCAATGTGTAGAGGCCATTAGTTACAGTAGAGTCTTCCAAGTTCGAACGCTTTGGGAGTTTTAATGACATTTAGCACCTGAGAAATCGGAATAATATTTTCAACAATAACGATTTTTATGTGAGGTTAAATTACACTTTAAATCATTATGCCTGAACTATCTCACATATCGTCGCGCTGATGTATTTTTTTTATTTTATACAATTATAATGTCTGTAATTATTAGGGATTTAGTAGAGAAATATAGTTCTCAATCGTCCAAAATATGAATTTTATAACATAACCTTGCATTTGACGTTTTAAATTCAACCGTTTTTCGAAGAATTTGACTTATAAAAATACTTTATAAGTTTACTAAATATTTCCAAAGGTTTTTGTCAACTTATTAATTTGGTTATAGTCTGATTCTTCTCCTTTACTGTGCATTTTAGATATACATTTAAGTTTCTCAAATATGAACGACGGCACAGTTGGACTAAAAATGTTAAATTTGAGGTTATTTGAAGAAATTGTTTCCGTGAAGTCTGACTTATAATTATTTTCCTCCGGAGCTTCCTTATTACAATTACAAAATTATAATTTCGTTGCATTTTTGAAAATATTGGTGATATTTGAGGAGTGAGAAATGTCGTCTGTGCCCCCCAAATGTTCATATTTGAGAAACTTCACTATACGAGTTACTGTCAAACTTCGAGTAATAAATGCAATTATTTGAAATTGTATAGGGGAGACTGGGGCAAAAAGTCGCAAAACAGATATTTTATTTTTTTACAAGCTACCCTACTGCCCCAGAAATTTCTAATTAGTGCAGTTTTATAGGAAAGTTACTGCTCTACAACTTTGTGAAAGTCATTTTCCTCTATTTGGTAAGGAAATACGTTTATCGGGCCAATTTCTAAAGGGTAATTTTGTGACCATTCTCAAAAATTATGGAGCAAATAGTACCAGGTACGGGATATTATAATATTTTGATTTGCTTTATTACGGGATTTCGTAAATTTAAAACAATACCTAGGTGACATATTTTCATAGAAAACTTATTCCTCTACACCTTGGTAAAACACGGTTTTCTCTATATGAATGAGAAAAGTGCTTTTCAAGCTATTTTAGAAAAAACACACAAAATACTGCAAATCGTTTGACCAATGCAAACAAAAAGCGGCGAGACATGGAAATGACGTTTCTTCTCGCTGTGAGACATCAGAAATTGCTTCGCTTTTTTGTTACTTTTTGCTCCATACCTTTTGTTACCTTTTACCCCAAGTGGTTATTTTTATAAAAGAATTTCTGGAGAAAAGAATCTTCGAAAAATTCTAAAATACATAGCGGCTTCGTATTCAATGAATCCAAGTCATTTAGGAAATAATCATCAGTGCATAAATTTTGAATAATAAGTAGGTAATAACTGATATATTCTTCAAGGAAAACATTTTAAAAATAGGGCTAAAAATTTCAATATTTTTTTTATTTTCTGAAATCCTTGTTCGAATTCTAAGAAACTTACGACTTTGAAGAAGGTCTATGGAGGCCATATATGGAAAAAAATTTTAAGTCGCTATTTTTATCTTGGAAGATATTGAATTTTCAAATTTTCAATTCGTGACTTTTTGCCCCAGTGTCCCCTATACATTGTTTTAATACAAGAATTTCACATTTTGGTCAAACAGCTGTCAAATAGGATCTGTCAAAAAAAAAATTATATAACCTGAATGTCAAGGGTCGTCTGGCCCCTTCTAAAGCAGAGATGAGTAAGAACCGTTTCAAACCGAATAAACGTCAAAATAATTTTGTTCAGGTAGCGTTTTGACCATTGGCGTACAGTTTACATTTGACGTTTCTCAGGTTTCAAAACGGTTATTGCACACCTTTGCTATTAAGAAAGGAAGTAGAATTTTGATTGATTATCAAACTCTTTCAACTCAAATCTTTTGTTTCATTGTCATCTTGGGATTTTAAACATTAATTAACATGACAGCTGTCAAATATCATATGTCAAAAGTTTGACTTATAGCCCTTGAAGTCTATTCAAACAATAAGTCGTTGCAGTCTCATTTTTATACGAACTTCCTACATTGCCTAATTTTACAGCTGTCAAAAATATATTTGTTGAATTTAAAGCGCTTTTATATCTATTGGTCCCATCTATACAAATACTTGGAAAAAATCAGTGAAAAAAATTGATAGGGAAAATATAAGACGTGCAGTTGGAGAAGCTCTTTTGTAAATAGCGCATGCGATTCACAGTCCAAATGGCCTCTCTGTTCGGTGAAAAGTTCTTTGAGGAAAACTAAACCAGTATTTGTTAGCACACATACGGTTTAATCTATTGTCTATGGCCGTGAAGGAGGAAAACGCAATTCCTGTCTGCCATCCTGCCAGTGATCGTGGGATAAAGGATGCGATGTGACTTGTGAGTGTTCCTGGTGGACTTTGAGCAGCAAAAAAAGTCCTAACCACGTACATTTTGGGCTTGGAAAAAGCCCCTCACCGAAGAAAAAAAGTGGCAAGTGAGAGTAAGATGAAAAAAGACGTGAAAACTCGTGCACGGGAATCTTGCCAAGTGGAAATTAATTTGAGAATTTGTTGAATTTGTTGAATTTCTTGTGTTGTCTTTTGGGGGATACTGTGAGGATTTTGTGCAGTTTATTGGGTGGAAAGGGCCAGAGCCTTTGCCTGGGTGAGGTGGTGGCCAAAGTGAGAAAAGCTCAAGTGCGTTGGATATTAATGTGAGGGTGAAAAGTGACCTCCCTGGGAGGAGGTTTACAGGCAAGAAAGACTCTGCCCAACCGAATGTCATTGAGACTTTTTTTCTAGAAAGAGTGCTAAGGGATAGTTGTTAGAGGTCTGATTTTTAGGAGCTTTCTTCTCAAAGTATCTCACTCAAGAAGCCCGAAGGGTTTGAAGGAATGTGCCCCTAGGGGAGGGCAATCCCACTTCTGAAATTGTAGTCAATTTTTTTTGCAATGATCCTGGAGATTGTGCCAGGGGAATGGGAAGGTGTTGGAATTAATTGTGTAACAATTATCGACCCAAGTGGAAACCTTTAGAAGCACCTTACATCTCATCATCCCAATAAGAGCGCGCTAACAGACACATTATCGAGGCCCTTGGTATTTGAGCATGGGTTTGGGGGTGGCCATCGTGATATAAATTTTATCTAATAGCGTGAAAAGGGGGCATTTTCTCTACAAGTGGTGCCCTTTGCCATCATCCAATCGCAGAAGAGGGTCAGAAAAGTGAGGGGGTTTGAGGTGCCACCCCAGGAAAAATCCATGACAAATTGTTGACTCTCCATCCACCTTCAATCTCTCAGGCCAGGTGCCGCAGAAATCAGTGAATCCATCGCTCTATAAATATCTCAATTTGATGGACTTTCCAGCACAGAGTCAATTGGGCAAATTTTCCCTCGAACACGTCAAACTAAATCTGCTGGAAAAGTTTTTCCAATATTTAGCGCCTCCTTCCATCCCACCCCTCAAAAAAAACCGAAAGAATCCTCTACCCCCAAATCTAATTGTACTCCTCTCCAATTGACTCCTGAAAAACATGTCAGGGTCATAACTTCTTTTCGCCTGCAAATTCATGATGCCAGCGCCAGTGTTTCGACAATGTGAAAACTGCTGGCCACCAATGCGCATATGTTGTCTTCTCGGGTAGCAAAATTTTTTCCTCAGAGATACATCTCTCTCTCAATCCACAGCATCCACCGAGAGACAGTGCTATCAGATAAATCACAAAGAAATTCTCCCTAGAAGATTCACAATTATCCTATTTTCGAAATTTGCATATCGAAGATCATTTTTGAGGTTAGAATTTCCTGAAGAGATTTTAAGTCTCTTAATTTTTACCTTTTTGAGAGGTTAGGTTCCCTATGTTTTCTGCTTTAAAGAAATATTTCACGTAAAACGTTACATTGTTAAGAATTTTCACACTTGAATTTTAAAATTTCGATTTCGAAGTTTTGTTTTAAGGTTACCTATACGCAGAAATGTATAGGGTCGAAGGAACACCTCTTCGACAGGAAACCCCGTATTGACACTTTTGTCAAAATGTTGAAATTTATTTAATGCATCCAATAAAATCTAAGTAATACAACATTTTTTCATTAATCTGAGTTTTTCGATGAGGATAAGTATTCGAATTTCGTATTCCAAATAGTACCTATTTTTAGGGGAAAGTGCTCTCCCTTCGAACGTTCATGCCTTCGAATAATGTGAATTTCTTTTATTTTTCCTAAAAGATTTACCTATACTAAATTATTACGGAATTATCAGCAATTGATGATAAGCCACCCAGCAAAACTTCGATCTGCAATTCTGCACTTTTGAAATTTTAACGTTTCTTGTCATTCAATCGGATACTTCGTGTGGCTTCGGGATAGTCGTGCGACTTCGTGAGCATCGCGAATTTCTTTCGTGTTTTCTAACCATTTCCTTCCCCTTCGTATTTTCTATTATGGCTGATTTAATAATATTGTATTATAACATTATAATAATATTGTAAAAAAAGAGAGTATTCACGTAAAATTGTTGAATAAAAATTGAATTTTAAATAAATTGAAATACATATTTTTATGTAGTTAAAATAATGTTTAGAAACATTAGAAAGGGTAGAAGAAATGTAGAAATCATCTAAATACTCTAAAGAAATTCTGCCAATAATTTTAAAATTTTCTATAGAAATTCTGCAGAAAATTCTGCAGAATTTTCATACAACGATCGGATCCACCTTAGAACAAAATTCTGCAGAAATTCTCCTGATTTTTCGGCAGTTAGTAATTCAAATATGACGAATTTCTGCAGAATTCTGCAGAATTTGCCGGGTGGGCAACTAATATTTAATAAAAATGTGTAAGTCTCTTAAGGTGTCTACACATTATAAGAAATTTCTATCAAAAATGAGCTTCAAGAAGTGTTCTTCAAGAAAATTGCCTACACATTGGTGAGAATTTTTGACAAAAAGATGGATTTTTGAAGAAAATTTGTCTAATGTGTAGACAAATTTCTTCAAAAATCATATCCAATTGAAGGTAATTTCTATCAAGAATTTTTGAAAGAAATTACCCGCTACACATTGGAATAAAATTCATCAAAGTCATTCTTGACAGAATTCTTGAAGGAAACCATCACGATTCAAGATTGTTTTTCACGAAAATTTGTTATTTTCTGCTGGAAAAAGTGAGAAAAGCGTTTGGTGAAGTTCCTTGAGATAGTATTTAGTGAATTTTTGAAGAAAATCTTCTAAATATGCAAGGGAATAGTGTTTTTCTGGAGATATCGTTCCTGGTGGAATCCAACCCAGCCTTTGAAGGAACATTTCCTGTGATTTTCCTCCAGAAATTGCCGGAAGTTAATCCAACTGTGTATTCTTGAGGTGTTCCACAGTACAGTGGCCTCGTACTCCATGGATTGCAAGACGGATGGAAAGGAGAAAATTTACGGGCACTTTGGAATCTCTATATGCCTTGGTTACCAAGGTTTTAAGGTTTTAAGGATTTCACTTTAGATTTTTTTTTATTTCTCACCACCTTTTCATGCACTACTACTCAAACTGGGAGTCCCACGGAGGAATCGAAGGCATGTGGCTATCCAGTTCTGGTGTTCTCGAAAGGAAGCAATCCCAAATAGTTCCTAGTGGTTGAGAAAGTGAATGATATAAAAGATCATTCTGATGTTCTTCTGGGGGTTCAAGTGATGGCTTCTGGTAGCTCCGGACAGCTCTCGTTTGCATTGAGATCTCCTCGGTGGCTCTGGTTAGCTCTTGTTTTAATTGGTAACCAAGGCATATAGAGATTCCAAAGTGCCCGTAAATTTTCTCCTTTCCATCCATCTTGCAATCCATGGAGTACGAGGCAATTGTACTGTGGAACACCTCAAGAATACACAGATGTATTAACTTCCGGCAATTTCTGGAGGAATATCACAGGAAATGTTCCTTCAAAGGCTGGGTTGAATTCCACCAGGAACGACATCTCCGGAAAATACTACTCCCTTGCATATTTAGAAGATTTTCTTCAGAAATTCACTAAATACTATCCCAAGGAACTTCACGAAACGTTTTTCTCACTTTTTCCAGCAGAAAATAACAAATTTTCGTGAAAAACAGTCAGAAGAGCAAGAGACTTGGAAATTATGGCAATCTGTCAAAAAAATTTTGATAGAAAATAGAAAACCTCATGTGGAGGCATTTTTCTTCAAAAATTCCTTCAAAAATATGAATTTTTCTTTAAAAAATTCTTGAAATAATTCTTGATAAAGTCAGCTCCAATGTGTAGACACCTTTAGGGAAACTAAAAGAAAATTCACATTATTCGAGGGCATGAACGTTCGAAAAGAGAGTACTTTCCCCTATACTCATATTCCAAATAGTACTGACATGAGTTCTTAAAGTGTCAATAGGTGTTCCTTTCACCCTATTTCTTTCGAAATTCCTCATATAACCGTTTCTGAGAAGTTTCCAATCCCATTTTGATTATTTCATAAATAGTTTTTCTTATAGAAATTTAAATTGTTGACAATATTAATTTTATAATTTCAAAATTTCAAATTTGAAATTTGTTTTTTTAAGGTTACTTACAATTGAGAAAGCTTATTTCTTTAATAATGAAAACAGAGGTGACATGATAACTTATTTTCGATGCTATCAACTATCGATTCTGAAAATTTTAAATGATAGCTGCACTGCCTGTAACTAATATAGATGTTTATTAATAGTCTCATTCTTTAAAGAATGTTGCAATGAATGGCCCAATATTCCGTAAAAAGTTGACATTCACTTAATCTAACAGATATAGATTTATCGGTACTATCGATTCGATAGTGTCGAAAAGTTATCATTCCACCCCAGTGTTTTTAAGAAGTTTTGAGTATTGTTAGGTATTTTCTTAAATTCATATTTCAAATATTTCATTTATGATTTCAGAAATAAGAATTCGGAAATTAATTGTGAGGTTAAGCGTGTTCTAAAAGCCCAATTTATTCGATGTTTCTTTTGAAACATTTTTCCAATGATTGAAACATTATTATGTTTTTTAAGCATTAAACATTATCAAGACCATCAAGACCATAGGGATGACAGGGGAAAAATTAGTCAGGAATGCTACTAGACATTGGAATGTTATAAGGGAAGAGCACCAACGATCGGCAGTGTTCCTCGGATCGTTAAGTTATTGTCATATTATTGCACCAATTAAAATGAACTTTTAAAAGTTATTAGCTACTTTTACCATTTACTTCTCACAAGAATACAGTGCATTAGTGGAAATTTAATTTATAAAACCAATTTTCCATGAAACACCTGATTAAATTCGTGACGATCCGAGGTACAGAGCACACAGTAGCAATTACATCTATTTTTTATTAATTTATTGTAAAATTTTAAAGTTTGAACGCACAGATATAGTTAAATGGATCACTAATATACCGATTAGCGTACACAAAAAAATACCAAATAGTATTTTGAGGCTCATATTTTCAACTAAATATCGAGGATGTCTCTTAACATTCCGATTCGGGGTACTTTTCCCTTAGTTTGTTTTAGAAGGAATATTGAGGAAACTGTAATTTTATCGGAGTAAAGACTTCTCTTCCTATCCTTTAAAATATTCATAAACTTCTTACAAACATTTTTAGTGAATTATATCGTAATGAAAAGTTTCATGTCCTGACTAATTTTACCCCAGTCTCCCCTATTTAATTCTTAATTAAGATAATCAGAATTCAGAAATTAATTATTAAGGTTAAGCGTGTTGGAAGAGCATAACTCCTTCGACATTTCTTTTTAAACATTTTTCGAGTGACTCAAACGTTATTAATGTTGCCTGTTTTGTAGATTTTTTTCATAGAAAATATCATCCTTTCACCAAAGACAAATATTTTATTCAGAATCTCCGATTAGAAAACTCAGTTTTTAGGTTAAGCGTGTTCGAAATTCTCTTTGACATTTCTTTTGCAAGGATTTTATGCCGTTAGGGCCCTGACAGACCTGATGATTAGCCAAGAGACGGCTTAGCGTAATTATATTAGAAATAATTGTCAACCTGCATTTCCATAATTTTCCACTAAGTCGTCTCTCGGCTTAAGTCGTAAGTGTGTCTAGGGCATTACACTAACATTTCGTTTATACATTTCATTGCATTTTTGCCAAAATTCATTATATCATTCCGAAAATCTAATTTCGAAATTCAATTTTAAGGTTACGTAGCTCCGAACTCATTCAATAATACTTTTGAAACATTTTTCGAAATACTGAAACCTTAAAAATATTGCATATGGTGTAGACTTTGTTCAGAAACTCCAATTTATCACCTTAATTTTGAGGTTAAATGCATTCGAAATTCTCTTTGATATTTCCTTTGCGGTAATTTTAAGATATTGCACCATTGCAATCTTCTTTTGTTTATATAAATCTTTGCTTTTTTGCCAAAATTCAATTTATCATTTCGAAAATCTTATTTCGAAATTCAATTTTGAGGTTAAGTACCTCCGAACTCATTCAATAATACTTTTGAAACATTTTTCGAAATACTGAAACCTTAAAAATAATGCATATGGTGTAGACTTTGTTCAGAAACTCCAATTTGACAGCTTAATTTTGAGGTTAAGTGCATTAAAAATTCTCTTTGACATTTCCTTTGCGGGAATATTAATACATTTCACCAATGCAATCCAATTTTGTTTATATAAATCTATGATTTCTTGCCAAGATTCAGTTTATCATTTCGAAAATCTAATTTCGAAATTCAATTTTGAGGTCAAGTAACTCCGAAATAGCTCATTTATTTCACAGCATGTTTTTATTAGGTCTTTGACTTCCATGTTGCTTACTTTCAATCAAAGATTAATATTTAATTCGGAAAGCTTGATTTTGAAGCTTGAATTTGAGGTTAAGGGTGTTCGAAAATAAATATTTTACATAGAGGCCATTTCAAAAGACAATCATTTAATAGGTAAAACGTCCGAGTTTAAGTAGCACTTTTACGAGAGATGATTGTTCCGATGTTTCTAAAATTAGAATGACCTTATTTCAGAGCGTAACCTATTCGAATTCGAAAAAACATTTATTGTTAATAAATTATTGAAATTCTTCGCAAACCTGATAATTCAATTCTTGTCGTTAATTTAAGCTTAGAAAGCTATTTTGCACATAAACTTTGTTTGTCCTAGGTAATGTCATTTCTAAAAATACATCACAATTTACATAACCTCTTTTCTACAAAATCCCTTCCCTGCTTACATGCGAGATTTACGAGATAACTCACATTTTTCTTACCTTTCTCAGACACAAGCAATAAAAATTAATTAGCAGAAATGCAATTCAGATGCTTCTAGATAAAGCACCTGCTAATTAGGTAGCCTATCAAGCTTTTCGAAATTGCCACTGCAGGTAGATTCTTTCGAATCAACCTGTCAAATGGATAACGTCATCCTTTAAATTTTCATACTTGTAAAAACCTCAACGACAGCACTAAAAAAATCCTTTGCAAGCAATTTCTTCTCAGAATCGTGTCAATGGGTTATTAAAAATCCATTTAGTCCGTGTGAAAGAAGCTGAAGAATGGAGCGCGAGAAAATGTAATTGATTGTTTACAGTGAATTTCCTCCCAATACTCTACCACCATCGCAAAACCTCAAGCATTATCCCCATGAATTTGGGAAGAGAAGGAAAACTTTCGTAATAGTGATATCTTCTTTTTTTCTTCCTCTATCCACATTACACTATCAACAATGCGCCACGTAAACTTTCAATATACAGCTTTTTCTTTTATGTATCGCATTATATAATGGCTTTTCAGATTGTATTGGAAAGTTCCCTCCACTTGTCATTCATCAGACGTGTCTGCATTTATTTATAGAATTAACCAGAATTACCTAGTGAGGGGGGCAAATCTCATTAGAGGTCAATGTGGGAAACTAAAGACAATTCTATAATCACCTGAATGGGCTTCTGCCACGCCCTGGAAAATTCAAAGTAATGGAGCTATTGCATTGGAAATATTTCGAGAAGTATTTGGAAAATTATGGCAAAATTTTTCTTTTTTGAAACAGAGTTGAGAAAAGCCTTAAAATCATTTTAGAGTTTGAATTAAAATCAATATTCACTGGCTAAAATTAATTATCGAAAATTCATGAATTCGAAACATTTGAAATTCTGTCAATTTTTGACAGTTAGTTTTAGTATGGGCATTCAACACCTGTCAAGGTCATAAATTTGTACTCAACAACCTGTCATACTTGACGAACACACGAAGGAACGTCTTCGGAATTTTTGAAAATGTTTTCCGGAATTGTCTAATTTAGAAAAAATATTACGAATAAAATTGACAATTTTTGACAGCTCTATTTCACAATCTTTCAAGCTTTTTTCGTGACAGCCAGATTCAAGCAAGAAGGCTTTATTCCAGAGGTGTGCAATAACAGTTAAGAACCGAATAAACATCAAAATAAGTTCGTTCTGGTAGCGTTTTGACCATTGACGTACATGTTTCATTTGACGTTTATTCGGTTTCAACGGTTCTTGCACACCTCTGCTTTATTCCACTTCTGAACGTAGAAAAACTTTCGAAATTGGCAACTTTTGACTATAATCCGTCGATTTTTAGATAAATGAGCAGATTTTTCGAAACATTTATCAATTTTTGCAATTATCAAAGAGATATGGGAATGTTAGTATGATTCGCACAGAGTGAACCTTCAGACAACGCATATTTTCTCTTTATTTGCAAAAAGGTATTTTGTCATTACTTAGCCATAAGATAGATTTAAGCTCATGAGACGAGATGAGAAATGGTAAGTCAGCTCTTTGCAAACGAAGAGAAAATTCGCATCGTTTGAAGCTTCACTCTGTGCGAACCATGCCTACATTCCCCTAGAAGAATTATTCCAGAATTTTTGACAATTAAATTTCATCAAATCTTGGATGAAAAAATATTTTGTTGGTTTTATAAAAGCATTACTATCAAAACTTCTAAAACTGACATGCAGTACAGTTTACTGAGGTTACTTAAAAAAATGTAATCACGTTTTAGTACTCCAATGAATTTGACAAGAAACGTCAACAGAATCTGTCATTCAGACACATCTGTCGCTCTGGATGAAACAGACAGTTTTTAATCACACTTTTACGATCAATCTTGACTTTTTCTCGAAAGTAAGTCTAGGTTCAGAAAAAGGACTATTTTTTAATGTAATTTAGTATTTCATAGAGGGTTATATATGCCCTACTTATTATTATTAATTTCTAAATTCATGAAACACCGTCTTTTAGGATTGATAAAGTTCTACAGGTAACTTTAGAATATTTTACCAAAGAAAAGATAAAAATAATTAGCACAAGCCTGTACTAAACCAACAAGTTAAATTAAAATGCTCATAAGTTCTAATTATAAGCTCATAAGTTCTATAATTAGAACTTACGAGCATTTTAATTTAACTTATAGGTTTAGTACAGGTTTATGCTAATTATTTTGATCTTTTCTTTGATAAATAATATTCAAAAGTTACTTGTTGAACTTTATCAGTCCTAAAAGACGGGGTTTCATGGGTTTAGAAATTGATAATAATTAGTAGGGTATAACTCTCTGTGAAGTACTAAATTAAATTAAAAAAAAAATAGTCAATACCAACAATAATTATAGTTTGTTATTTAATACAAACAAATTTGAAGAGGTTGAACTGATACTTATTATGCCCAGAAAAAAAATTGAAAAATATTGCACTAAAGTCTAACCCTGTTCTAAAAGTTTGTTTAGTGATTTTGTAGTGTGAACCTACTGAGATTCAGGACATATTATCAGATAGAAATTAAATAAATAGAATAAAATACCTAAATTTCTTCTATTAGTAGTTATATTGAGTTACATAGCTTCATTTGTGTACTAGAACAAGTCGTGACAGTAATTATAATTTTCATGAATGAAAATTATAAGCTTTTTAACGTAGCTGAAGTTATTTAATTTGTATGTAAGCAATACTCATGAGACTTAGAACGAAAATAAAATTTGTACTAAATCTGAGGCATGTCCTAAAAAAAGTTTTGGTAATGAATGCAATGAGGGATTTACCAGCAAGCTGCTTATAACAAATTTAAAAATAAATTTCCTGCAATAGCTCCATTACAAATAAACCATATTGAATTTCTTCAATATTCTGGAAATTCCTGGAATATTTCCAAGTTACAAAAATCCTTCTAAAGCAGTTTCTTGAGTGAGAACTTGTTAGGTTTACTTGGTTGGAAAATTTGAGTTCATTGTCTATTGTATTTCCTATCAGAGCAATTCAATTCAGTCGACTGGCCAGAAGATTTATTCCCAATGTGTGACATTCCCTAACTGATAAGAAACTGTGTTAAAGAGTCCAGTCAGTGCATTTTTTGGGATATTTATCAAAAGAGTTTCTGTGTCCTCCGTGGAAGATGCTGTGCTTTAGGTGGATGCTAAAGAATTGTGTGAAGGCGTAGCACAGATTGCTGAAGAAAGTGAAGCACAACGTGAGCCGCGTGGATCGGCATTAACCATTTCCCGTATAGATTTCATAGAGAGATGGGGCCTCACACCTGTTCTCAGGCCCAGACAGGAGCCTCGGATCAGCGGTGAAAATCAAACCAATGCACTGCCCCCTCTTCTCACCGACAGGTACGAATGGATTAAATATTTTTGGGGGAAACACTGAAAAATTCTGGCTGTTGATTGATATTTTCACGGAGTTAAATGCAGAATGCATCATGCATTAATACTCGATTAATTTGACAAAATGGTTTTAAGGACTTACAAATCATTTGTCTTTACTATGAACTATTGAGGTTTATTTGTCTAGGTTCGTAAAATATTTCTTCTCAACATTCTTTTAGTACAAGGTTGTTCTAAAGTGCTCCTACATAATCGATTTTTCTCTCGTCAAGGAATGAGGAATACCGTCGAGATAGGAGCCAAAACAAAAAAAAAAGTCGATAATGCAGAAGCACTTGAGAACAGTTTTGTGCTAAAAGATGTCCAGGAGAAAGATCATCTTATTCAATTTGGAAAGAATATGACAACCTTGTAGTTCCATTTTTCCCCACGAAAAGTTGTTTATTGAATGTTTTCTTAATGGCTATCTAAGAAAAATCTGGTACTGTTTGAAAGGTCTTGAAATTCTGTACAAAATCTAGATATCAAAAATCTAATAATACTAAAAAAAAATCTGTCTATAAATTACTTTTCTATATGTAGTTCGAATATATTTTTCGTCTTTAAAGGTCTTAGTAATTCTTAAAATAGCAATTCAAATCCATTCTGGTATTACAAGTTTAAAAAAATCGTAAATTTTTATTTCATTGAAACTTCTCCATTTTTGCTTGAATTGATCCGTAACCGCATTGTAGGTTTTTCACCTAAATTATATTAAAGTTCCTAGTTTTATTAAGCGTAAAACTCAACTTTGGCTTACAATATTAAGTTTAAATTCTGGTTTATCGTCTTCTTGTAAATCATGTCTCAAAAATTTAACCATTTTTTAATAAATTTATGAAGCTGCATTTTTTTATTGTGACTGCAAATTCATTTTTTGGGGAATAAAATTTTATTCAATTTTAATTAAACCACAAATTGTAAAAAAAGTGAATATGATGAAGAGAAATTCCAGAAATATTACAAAATAACAGGTACATACAATTAAACTGGAATAAAGCGAGTGGAATTAAGGCTGGATCAATAAATGGATCAATAAATGGATCATTTTAAATGGATACTTGAAATAAAAATAAATTACACTGTAATTAAAAGGAATATGTAAATTAAAATATTTAAAAACATGAAAAGAAGAAGGCTTTCAGGCTTCGCTCACACTCTGGCTTTGAGCACTTCATGTTTTTCTAATAATCCTTTAATGAATCTGACCTAATATTTTCATGAAATGTGTGTCCCTGAGATAGATTCATAAAAGAAAATGGGAAAAATATGAAGTGTTCGGAGCCAGAGTGTATTCGAAGCCTGAAAGCTTTCTCCTATCTTTCCACATTCTCTCAATGAGTAGAATTCAAAATCATTTAAAGTTTTTAAAGTTTAAGCAAATCAGAGAAAGGCAATACAGTCTAATAAAACTATATTTTTAGGGACTAAATAAACGATAGATCTATATCTATTTCGTAATATTAATAACTTTAATCGCTGAGCAAGGTGATATTTTTCATTTTCTTTAAGTATTTACTGACGGTATTCAAGCATTTATTTTCGAACGATTCAATATTCGAACAATAATAGGGGAATGTATGCATGGTTCGCACAGAGTGAACCTTCAAACGATGCGAATTTTCTTGTGTTTGCAGAGATCTGACCTATCATTCCTCATCTCGTTTCATGGGCTTAATAATGATCTATCTTATGGGTAAGAAATGACGAACTAGCTCTTTGCAAACAAAGAGAAAATTTGCGTTGTTTGGAGGTTCACTCTGTGCGAACCATGCCAACATTCCCCTATTAAATTTTAAAAGCTAGTCCAATGTCTCAATTTTCAGACAAGACCTTTGGCTGCAATCCATTAAAAATATAGAAAAAAAATTGCGTTGCTTGAGTTGTCCGAAGGTAGCGTGCTTTTCCCTACCTAATTCAATTTTATTTGCAGACCCTAATGGCCTCTCTCTACCACGGATTACTATATTCCTGGATAGTAAGGTAGACATTTTTCTGTCCCATAGTAGTGCAAACAAAGTGAATAAAAGTACGAATAAAGACGCCGTACCTTTGCTTCTTGATATTCTCGAGACTGAAAGTCACTTAAATCCTACATTTTCATTCCTCAGCATCAAATCGCATCATTCCTGGGTGCACTTTTATTTGGTTTGTTTGTACTACTATGAGACACGAAAATCTCTACCTACTATCCAGGAATATAGTAATCCGTGCCTCGACACACTAGAAAATATAATGTCAATTTTGAAGAGATTTCCTACACAAGCGTAGAGATTTTCCTTCTTTTTTAAATCTTAATCCTTATCTTAATCCTAGATAATATCGATTTATGGGTAAGGGTCTTGACAGACATGAGGATTAGCCGTGAGAGGGCTTAGCGTAATTATATTAGAAGTAATGGTTAAAGTGCAATTCCATCACTTTCCACTAAGTCGTCTCTCGTCTAAGTCGTAAGTGTGTCTAAGGCATAAGTCACCAAAGACTTAATGTCGATATCTCTTACCGTTCAGCTTGTAGTTCGAAACAAATTATAGGACTATTAAAGAAAATTTTTTGAATAAAATGAATAATTTTGAACCGATTGATACAGTCTGATTCGAAATTTCAAACACTTTCCAAAAAGTCAATTGAAAAATACGTATTTAATTTTGACTTTGAAAAATTCGATGTCGAAATGTTTTTCGGTTATAGGTAGGGGGACGGGCAAAATTTGTCAAAATGGATATTTAATTTTTCCAGTTCTCAAATAACTTTTCTCTCTTTAAAATGAACATATTCTTATGGGAAATTCACTGCTCTACGACATTGCTGCAGGCCATTTTCCGCTACCTCGAAAGGAAATGGGCTTTTGGAACAATTTTCGATAAGCCGATTTTGTGGAGATTCTCAAAATTACTGGGACAAATTTTGTCAGACTTTGGATAATTTATATCGCTTTACTCTCGCAAATGCAAAAAATATGAAATGGAAATATTTTTCGATCGAACCAAGACTGATTCCTTCTATCCACGAACACTTCATCGCGGTATCTTTATCGAGAAGGGATATGACTCTCTCGTTTCAAATTATGGCCGTTGTGATCTTAGTATAAATACTGACTTCTGCAATTGAGCCTTATTATAAAATAATTTAGCTTCAAAATTAATTTGTGGAGCTAAATTATATCACGATAAGGTCCAGTCTAGTCTTATTTTAAAAAAGAAGCAAAAACTGTAATTTTAAAGCTGCCCTAATTCAAAAGCACCCCACTTAGCCCTACAGAAGTTTATTATCTGACTTGAAATTGCATCAAAAACGCAAGTTTGTTTCCGAATAAAGATTTAACATATCATTATTGTTCGAATTAGGTGGTTAATGTGATTAGAGTTCTCAATTGGTCGTTTCTATATTTAAATCTGGAACTTTATCTGTCGTCATAAGAAAGTTCTGGCTTTTGTTAGTACAGCAATAAACATATTTATTAATAGTAACCTCCAATTAAAAAGCAACTTTACCAAAAAAATCAATACCATTTATACTTAATAGTACGGATCGTACGGATGTATTAATTGATTTAATTATTTTTTTCTCACTATATAGAAGATTTTCAATATTGATAATGATACCTATTTCCGATTTGAGCTTTGATGAAACTAAATTAGATTCTTTCAACGTAGATCAACATTTATAATAAAATTAATGAATACTCTCTTGTACAATTGCCTAAATTACATACAACTCACCCATGGAATATTTTACTGTACATCCCCTATACAATTTACCATCAACAACAATCAGTCCAAAAAACCCGAAAGCAATTTCTGGGGTTGGAAAAGTTGCTGGAAAACTACAAATTTAGCCAGTTGATTGCAGGTAGAGGGGTTATTCAATGGGGTACTTTAAATAGTTGATGTTTATCCAGCCCAATGAGAGCTGCATAATGTGTGAAAGCTCATGAAAGCTCACCCATCATCCCCCTTAACATGCAATTGGGTGCAAAATTTTGCCCTCTCTGACGCGACTGTCAGTGTGTCATTTATGGAAAATTCATGTGTGCTGATTTTGTGACATCACCTCTCGTGTGCTTATTTCGTCACACACTGGCATTCACTTGAGATTCTAATTTTAGCCACCGACTCTGGTATAAAAAAAAATCTCCCTGCTACGCTCGAGATTCACCCGCGATTCCGAGACTTAAAATAAACAAAGTCATTTCTCTGTTTATGCCATCAGCATAAGAATCTCAAGATGAATACCAAATCACTTCCGTCCAACCTGGACTCCATCGTCTAATCTCTCAATGTCACTCTGCCACGTGGGGAGTCTTCCCTGGCATTTCTTGCCAAAACAAATCACTTTCCCCTTTTCTCAACAATCTCCCGCGCCTCTTCTCCTGGCCCAGACAACAATCTTTCCTCACGACCTCAATATATCCAAAGTCTTCTCCAGCCTGGGATTGTTGTTTATTTATTTGGAATGGCAATGTTTTATGGCACTCAAGCAAGTGGTTTTCACATGCAAACCACGCCAAAAAACTACGCACAAATCGAGTACCACTCAAATCTGATTTTCTGTATATTTTCCTTTCTTTCTGCCATATAGCACAGAAAAAAAAAGAAACATAAATGTTTTATTGGGTAATATTTGGTGTCTGGAATCCCACCCTTCCTCTGCCCATCCATTTAGCCAAGAAATATTATGCACAGATTGCAGAATTATGCCTGAGAACTAAACATTTGTCTCGAAAATCAATTGGCATGGCAATTTAGTCAAGCCTGGACGTCCACTTTGACCAATGCCTTGGGAAAGAGCAGATTTTCAAGTACTTGAGCACTCTCTGTAAGTTTAGTCGTAAAGAAAGTTTTAACGAGAAGTTTTAAAACTAGATTGCACGAGAGATTACATGATTTGGATCTACAGTGAAAATAAAATGCTAAAGTCTTCAGCACCAATTAAAATTTGCCATAGTTCATATCGCTCATTTGATATTGCAGTGGTACTATTCTAAGCACGAGTTTACTTCAGATGGAATAGGTTCAAATTCTTTTCTTTTTTTCACAAAATATTTGTGAAAACTTTAGGGTAAGTGTACTAAACTCCGGCCAGCTTGCAATTCCGGCCACCCTTTGTGTTCCTCAAATTTCCATGCACTTTTAGTTTTTACATACTCTAGAGAATATACAATGCAAAAAATAACAAGAAATGTATTTTCGACAAATGAGATGACGTGAAAAAAATATTGGAAGAATTCCCGAAGGCCAAGGATCTATAAGAATGAAGCTGGCCGAAATAGTCCACAAAAGCTATGTCTACATTTTTATTGATTCTAAAATGTATTAAGAATGATTTTAGAGCAAATAAAGACGGTAAACTGTCTACAAGGTTCCTAGCAACACTCCTTAAGAATAAGGAATAAAAAAATCAATTTGTATAAATAATATTACATTTCAAACTTGAAACTTTGGCGCTTGCATGCAACTATGCCGAAATTTGGCACACTTAACCTACATATTTTGTGCATAACCGCATACAAGGGGTCCATATCCAAGAAGCAAAATAGCCGCCTTAAGCGGTCTTCAGACTAAGGGTTTAGCCTAGTTCCCGAAGGTCTCAAAATCCTAAATATCGAGCATTATTGTTTTTTTTTAAGAACCTAAAGTCACTTATCTTTAATAATCCAATCATAATTTAAATTTTTCAATTATAGACCATATGGCTAAGCCTTAAATCTGAATCCCGTATAAGACTTAATACGTAAAACAAAAGTTTCATAGAGATTTTAAAGGCATTTATAAATATTATTTATTTCTATTTTTTCTATTTTTTATTTTTTATTTGCAAAATTAAATTAAATTAAATTTGATTAAATTAATTTAATTAATTTAATCTTAATGTTAAATTTTTCCGCAAAAAATCGTGCTCGATAATAAATTAGAACAGTTAAGCCATATGGCTAAACCTAAGAGCCCGAACAGACTCAGACTTAAATTTATCAATTATAAATAGTAAAAATAGCGCATGCATTTTTTTCAGTTCAGTGTTAAAATATATCATAGAAAAAAACATCGAAAATGTTGAAAATTATCCAATCTGTCTTAAAAGTTGCAGAGCGTTTAGCATATATAAAATATTTAAATTTACTACACATTCTGAAGTCAAATGGAATCTCCTAAATCTAGTAGACGAATAACATAGACTTTTATTAGAAAAACTTTCAAAACAAGCATTTTTACTGAATAGATAATACCACAGAAGAAATACTTAATTTTTTTGATAATAAGAGGTGTACGTTATGGACGTAATTTGGACAAAATATGTGTTAAAAAATATGAAAGAAAAAAACATCGAAAAGTTGAACATTATCTAATCTGACTTAAAAGTTGTAGAACTTCTAAAATAAAAGTAATTTTTCAAATATTTAAAATTTCCATGATTATTCTTTAAGAAGCCAAATGCTTCTATTGCCATTAGTGAACCAATAACGTCGATTTTGTTTTATGAACACAGAAGATATTTAAAAAAAAAACAGAAATTCGTTTATCTACTAAATAAATTACAATAAAAAATCTATAATGAAAAATATCAATTGTAAACTTAATTCAGTCAAGATCAGTATTAAAAATTGTCATCGAAAAAATATTGAAAATATTGAAAACTATCTATTCTGACTTAAAAATTGCTGTGCTTCTTTTTTTTTTAATTCACGAAATTTCTATGAATATTTTTAACTATAAAAGGTTCTCCTGTCTTTACTGGATCACTGGATCAAGATCAATAAAAAAAGCATAGAAAAAGCCTCGACATTTTTTAAATTCTTCTAATTTGACTCAATTGTTACAGAGCTTCTGAAATAAAATTAATTCTTTGAATATTCAAAATTTCTATGAATATTCACGAATAAATACAAATAACATAGATTTTTGTTACTTGGATATGGAAGACATAAAAACGTAGAATTTTTGTTCTACTGCATAAAATATTATGCAACAGATTAAAATTTTTAATTTATTGGTAATTATATAGTAAGAATTTTAGGTTTAATAAAATTTTCAATATCTGTTTTATATACCATAGCAAAAAATTGAAAATTTTAAAAATTGTTTAATCTGGCTTGAAAGTTGTAGAGCTTCTGATATGAAATATTTTGTCATTTTTTTTTAAACTTCTATGCTTACTCACAGAAGCCAAATGCTTCTGCTATTTCCAGTGGACCTGAGATCAATTTTTGCATCATAAATATAGAAAAGCATTAAAAATTTAGACTTCCATTACATAAAACATTATAAGACATGGATTTTGGCTTTTCGATAGGTAATACACCAAATTTTGATAAAATTCTATCAAAATCAATATTTAAGGAAACATAGAAAAACATCGAAAATTAACTAAAATACAGAAAACGTAGGAAAAGTCCCATGTTAACATGTTTTCTATAAGGAATTCCCAAAAATACCATTAACAACAAAACATTTAATTAATATAAATTTCCCCAGCCAAATTGAAATGCACTTCATTTGCAGTTTCAGCTGAGTTTTAATTACATTTTTTTGTCCTTCGACAACTCGACAATGTTATTCTGTACTCAGTCTCGGACAATTTATCAAATTGTTGTGGGGTAGGTGGGGCAAAAAGTATAAGCAAAATGTAATTGATTCACATGATAAACATACTTCATTTTGCGTCTTGACTTCACTCTCTGTTTCACGTCTCTGACCCAAATCGCGATGGTACCAAACACTGGGAGAAGGAAAAAAAATGAGGAGTCAGTGATTCCAATGAAATTTTCTCACACTTGCAAAATTTTGTAATGAAAACTTTTCGGGAAAATCTCTTCATGGCATTAATTGAGGCCAGAAATAGCCACCATGCACAAAGCTTATGAAGAATTTTGCGGAGAAAATCAATGTCTATTAATTCTGCACGTTGAACTAAAAATAAAATTTTTCGTTATTTTTTTTTTATTGAGAAGAAGAACCAAAAAAAAATCTCACAGAATTACAGCCAAGTGGTTTTGATTTGCTGAGGGGCGATTTCTTCTTTTCTTCTTTGCTGAAATGGACCAGAGAGTGGGTATTTAGAATAATATCGATCCTAAAATCTTCTTTCACGAAAAAAAATAACATTCAGTCCTCTCTCTCAAGATAAATCTTTTCGCACGAAGCTCATAGAAAAGTTTATTGTGTATACACATCATTTGATCAACTGGCAAGTGTGTCTTTTATTGAATTTATCAGCTAAAGTTTATACCAATAAAACATTTTATTTGCTATTTATAGCATTTTGAATTATATTTACAGTAGAGAACTTCATTAAATTGCTAACCATTCCACCCAAGGATCGACGGCCCACCTCAAAATCCTCCTTGACTCTTAAGCAAAGACCCATCGTCCCATCCTACGAAAAAATCTATTGACAATGTCTCAATTAATTCCATTTGGAATTACAATTAAATTTGTGAAGAAGGAAAAGTTTAATTTTTACGATTACACCAATTCACTTGTCGTTAAAATGATAGTTTAGTACGGTCTTTTCTTCTGGAGATCGCTCTCTTTCTGAGCCATTTCTTGTCAATTGACTGATGAGACACTTGATGCTTTCATCTTCACAATAGCATTAAGTTCATCCCCCTGGAAAATTTTCCATTGAAATTGAATATTGAGCAAATATCATTAGTCTCTTCGTCTATCTAACTTTTTTTTCTTGTTCTCTGATGTGGTGATAAATGCACGGTCATTGATATTTTCGCGCACAATCATATCATTCGTCAGCAAAATGGATTATCGTTGAATGTGGGAAAAGTTTTTCCAGCATAAAAGAGATGCCTCCCCAATGACACCAAATTGACGGAAATACTGACAATTTTGTGGGGAAATCTAATGAAATCAATTGCCAATGCGATATTGAGTGGCAATTTGGTGAGATGTTGAGCGAATTAGTGTCGCCATAGACAGTAAAAGCTGAATATTTTCAATCAAGGCTATACGTCAGGAATAGACCATAAATCTACTCATGATTCTGTGAATTATTCCATTACCAGAAGGACTTGAATAACCAAGGAAACTTTATCTTAAGAAAAGTTTAGAAGAAGATCCTCTTGACAAATTTTCAACAAACAAGGTTGTTGGCCTTTTATTGCAGTATAGGGGAAGGTATGGCAGCTTTATCTATCCTTTACCTTGATAAAATATTAGTTTTACTGAAGCTAAACCTAGACAAAAATGGGCAGAAAATTAATTTTAATGATTGTTGTTCTGAAGGTTCTGAATGGAAATTTTAATTAGGTTTGAACGATCTTGATATACGTTTTTACGTGATGCAAAACCCTCAATTCTGAGATAAATCTTTAAGCCTCAAATATTTAAATTAATCTTTTAAGGCTGATTCTATCTCTCCGATAAAGATCTAGATCTAGGTATAGAAAATTTTGAGCCAAAATTACAAGTTATTATGGTATCGTTGCAATTTTGGATCAAATTTTTTATACGTTTGAAAGGTCTCCTAATGAAATTTTATATTTTAAAATTGAAGATCTTTATCGGAGAGTACGAATCAACTTTTAAAGATTAATTTAAATAATTGAGGCTTAAAGATTGGATTTATCTCAGAATTGAGGGTTTGGTCAGTAAAAACGGTAAAAACGTATATCAAGATCGTCCAAACCTAAGGAACGAAGCATCCTTACAATTTAACTTAGAGAAAGAAATGTTTAATTTTGGCGGTGAATATTTAATGTAAGTCTTTCATCTTGCTTTATTACAGAATTAAGGGAAAAAATGGAAATTTTAGTAATATATTGTATTAATAATAATAATAATGCTGACAGAACATTTCAAACAGGAACTAGGCCTTTCCGCAAGTGGATTTCTAAGCTATTTTGCATTTTTAGAAACCCTTTCTTACAAGCAATATCAATGTTTATTAACTTATTAATAGTTCATTTCTCGCTAGGATAGTTCTATCTTTTGAAAGAAATATTTTCTTTATATTTATTTTGATCTACTGGACTATTTCTGCCATTTCGTACACTACTGTTCAGTTTACACATTTATTACAGAGTTTAAAGTGTTTCGTGAAAAATGTCCTTTGAAACGCTTCAATCATTTGCACCGAACTCATCATTTGCACTGTGACAGTCGAGCCGGGGGTAACACCGCCCAAGAGTCGAACGCTCTTACCAGTTGCACCACGGACCCCCTTTCCAAAGAAATATATAATAATTTGAGCAATTTCGAGAATTTCAACAAAGTCCACTTATACCAAGGGGTAATACATTCTCATTTTTTCTGACAAGTGTTTTTGGTTTCTCGAGTTTCGTGATGCGATCCTTGAGTGATATTTGAGCAACTTTGTCGTGTTTTAGTTTTAAGGCATTATTTTAAAGAACCAAGGAACTTTTACAGTATTTTCTATAGCTTATAGTAAGGTAAGGTGTAACTATTGAGGTTACATTGAAAACATTATTTTCCGCATATTTCTAAAGGAAGCTGGACCTAGTTAGAAATTAATTTAGATGTACAAGTGTTTTGTCTGTCTAAATTACATTACGTTGATATACAGCTTCCTTTAGAAATATGCGAAAAATTGCATTTTCAATGTTGCATCTCCTACCCTATACCCTTACTTATACCTTGAGTTTATACCTATACCTTGACTTAGGGTTCAGGAAATAAATAGGCGACCTCGGAGAAGGAAAAATGTTTAATCTGATATTCTGTCCCTAACATCCCCGATCTAGGGCACCGTGGGACAAGAAAGCGGATATTAGGCACACCTTACCGGTCTCCTCTTCTAATTGTCTTTATGACAGTAATAACAATTTTGTCGAATGACTTAGCGCTAAAACCTGTCCAAAGGTATTTAGAATTATAAATACTATTTAAAATAACTTTAATTTAAATAAAAACAAGTTTCAAAGCAATATATTCGTCTTCTACCAAGAGTCTTATAACTTTAAAACACCTTTCATTTCACTATTATCAAAATTGGACAATTCACCAGAAATATATTTTTTTTGTTTTCTGATAAAAGCAATATTCACAAATACATATTTAATCCCATAAAATATTTTAGTTCCAATTGGCTGGAGCTTTATTAATTTTGTTTGGAATGTTTTCAAACTTTAGTTATTTGCTTTGGCCAATTAGAGCATGCAATAGTACTAAAACACAAAAATATGAAAAATAAAAAAGTATATATTTAAATAGTTTTCTTACCTAAAACTGAAGAATATTTTACTAAACTTTATCGATAATTCACTTTCAAATGAAACTTCATTTTATTAGTTTTTTTATTATTAGTTTAAGTCGTACGTTTGCTAGTACATTTTTATGAAAAATGTACGACTTTTTACAGAACGAAGAGTGTGTCTTTTTTTGTTTAGATGACATTAAAAAATCGAGACGATATACTAAAAACATACTGCAAATGATCTCTTGTATTATCTTAATCTAAGTATCTTAGTAATTTAAATATTCTGCTGATTTCTTGTAAAGTTATCAAATGACTGAGAACAATTACCTATTAAATGTGTCTTAAGATTATTGAAAATACTATCCTCTGCAACTGATAATGTTTTAGTCAAACTTTGGGCATTCAATATTATAATCTACTTGCTAATGAAAGCTTAAAACAAGGGGTGAATAAGAGGCTCTCAGACATCCAGATCGGCAAAATAATGCCGACCTGGAGCTTAACATCGGAAGATGGTCGCTATTTTGATAAGGAATTGACAGATCGGCTCTCAAATGAACCATGAGCACCATAGTTATCTACCCTTTGGCTTAAAAGAAACAATGGTCAATGACTCCTTTATCTTGCTCAAAAATTGTTAAAAATTTTCATAAGAAAATTTTCTTTAGACTGTTAACCCTTTAAGGACGATTGGCACACCGGTGTCCCATAAAGAAAATAATTTTTCCTGGCTACCTAAAGTTATTTTTTCTTATGGCTGTACATAATTGTAAAGTAGAAGGTTGAAGGAATCTAGGATATTTTTTGCAAGTCTCTAGCTATTTGCTATGTAGTAAATATTTAAGTTCAAAAATGGCAAATTTTAAAATTCTCAAATTCATAATTGATTTTATTTATTTTTTATACTTCCAATTTTTTTAGCAAAACTCTTGTGGCAATAAAAACTACAATGCTCGTACGTAATACTTTTCAATAAAACGAAAAATATTATTCATTGGTATTGTCAGAAAAAAATACTTAAATTTTTGGGCTATTTTTGTCCCCATCTTTCATAGAAGCACAAAATACACCGAATCAGACTCCGTTGGACTTTACAATGTTAGATGTAAGACTTATCATTGATTATGTTTCTCAGTTTAATTTTTATTGTTGATTTTCAGTCCGTAAAAAGTGTCTCGTCGTTAAAGGGTTAAAGTCCATGAACTACGTTGAAATGATTTTTATCAATATGTTGTGTTTTTGATGAATGAGGTTATATCTATTATAACCTCAAAAAAAAGTTCCCCAAACTCATGAGTTTTTCCTCCTTTTGCTCATTTATATTATATTTTATATTAATTTTAAATTATTTTTACGTTTGAAAATCAATCAATCTTGCTTGATTATCTTTTAAATCCTAGGAAAAGAAAAACACATAACCTCAAATTCGAGATTTTCAAGAATATAATAAATAACTAAAATATAAATTTAATCCTGAATACTTATAAAAACACTATGTTTTGTCTTAAAAAGGTAATATTCTTATAATGTGAATATCAGAAACTAAAAAAAAATACCTTAAATTTTTTTGAAATAAAACCGAAAATATCAAATTGTTTCGTAACTTTTTTATCCTCGATTTGCCAAGAATATCTCATTTACATTTTATTATGTCCATTTCATTTATATATTGACTAAATTTCACTTCTACTTACCATTTTAGAGAAATTTCTGTTTTAAATTTAAAATGTTTAAGAATTCTTCTTTTTATAGGTTACCTTATTTAGTAGACATAACCTCAAATTGAGATGCATTAAGATTTTTTAGGCTGTTTAAAACCAGTCAATTCCATATTGAATTTGTATTAAATTACATTTCACGTCTATTTTAACAAAGCCTTTTCAGCTGAGATGCTTTATTTCTAGTTGAAGTTACTGTCTTGTAGGTAAAGTTTGACATAACCTAAAATTGGGGATGTTTTAGGGATTAGGCTGTCTGCAAAACGAGCAATGATGAAGGATTCAGTTCCGTACGGTATACTTTGTAAGAAGAATTGTCTTAGCTATGAGATAGAAGACGTAGAAGACATATTGTGGAAAATGTTTCTCCTTTTGTAGGTTACAGCAAGGATTTAGTGAATGAAATACCACTGCAATTGAACTTTAACAATCCGTTTGCAACTTATTGCTTGCGGTATATCTTTAGTGCTGCACGTTCTGCAGACTATATATAATTGTGCAGTGGAGGCGTCTGGTAGAAATTGGTCCACCGCGGAAACTACCCTAGCACGTGATGCTAAAGCCACCCTGCTAAATGTAGTTAATGGCAAATGTCGCCAAAAAAATGCCAGAAGAAAATATTTGCACGAATTTAATTGCATTTCGTGTGTTTTGAGAAGAAAAAAGCATATCATTTGTTTGTTGAGAGGATCAAGAGGATGGTCGTATCTATTTCCGAGCCCAATTATAGTCTGTAAATTAATTTCGCAGCCCTTTCGATGGGATTCTTCTGACATGCCATTGGAAATTGATTTGCAAGCACCTCGCGGTTGATTAAACAATTTTCCATAGGCTTTTCTCTTCGTGGCTTGGGAGATATGGCTCAAGTGGTTGGGCGGTTTTTCGGTCGAAGAGTTATTCCCGTGTTGATGTTTTATAGCACAGGCAATAAACATAATTTTCTCCCAATATAGCTTAAGCTGATACCCCATGCACACCTTTCTCCTGCCTATTCAAATGCCTCCCCCTGTAAGTGCCAGCAAACGATCCAAAGAACCAGAAGAGGCAGTAAACTCTATTTTGTGCGCGAGCTGCAGAGTATGGAGAGATGCCTCGGTTATATCTAGGAGAGACATATATAGCTGAATATATACGCTCTATGTACGTCATCGTACCGAAAATAGGGCACGATGACGTCATAGCTTGGCCTAAATTCAAGGGAAAGAGAGACCATCAATGAAACTGCAGAGAAGTAGCAATTCATTGATCCACAAGCTGCCTTATATACCATAGAGCGTTCCTGAATGTTGCCCCGAAGAGCTCTCTGGCGTGTATCCCGGAAGTACCGAGGGACTCTTCACCCCCAAGAATATACATGAAGTGCGGGGTTTAGGGGGAATTCATTCGGATCAATGTGGAGCTGCGTTGTGAATAGCAACTGCAGTGTGGAGGAGGAATGGGACATTCTCTATGTATATGGAGCGGTTTTATGCTGTGTAACGACTTTTTTTCGTACCCTAGAGCTCCCCAACCACTCCAAATGATGTTTCAATGCAATTAAGTACTTTTCTTTCGTGAAAATTAAAGCTATGTGAAATGTTTCACTTGGAAAATTAGAGGGGAATGACATGGGAATTTTAGAACGTTGATGGATGGATTTGAGGGGAAATCTTCGGTTTATTTTCTTTTATTTGTTTGGGCGAATTCTTTAAAGATGCTTGGGCAGAGATATTGATTTATTGGAAATCATCAAATAGTCGTTATGTCTGACTCTGCTTTGAACTTTATTAACCTCAGACAGAGATTAATTGCCATTCAACAAAATAAATAGATCAGATGTACTTGTACTAGCTTTTAAATGCATTTAATTTCATCATCTGCCCCTTACTGAAGAGTTAGAAGCAATCTGGGCAGAGACATTTCGCCTCTTGTTAAATCCTAATTGTCTGAAATAATTTTCTCTTTAAATTTCAAATTGCCTTTGGTACCAATAGTTCCAGTGCTTAATTTCTTGTAAAGCAAATTAAAGCAACGAATTAATTATAAATCTATTATTATTATTAGTGTAATTATCCGCAAATTCTCATAAATTATACGAAAATTGATTTTAAATATTCGAAATTCAATTTGAATTTTCGAAATGAGTGACAATATTATCATAAAATTATTTTCTATCATTAAAATTTCTTTTAAAGAAATATTTAATAGAATAATTTTACTGTACTTCTAAATAAAATAGAAAATTAATAACTTTATATTTTAGCCGAGACACTCACAGGGGAATTTACACCAGATAGATTTTATCTCAGATACAATCACTGAAGAAGATTTTTCAATACTACCGATGCGCAACCCTGTAGGGTAAGGGCTCATAATTTTGGACAGGGTGCTTATAACAATCAATGTTCTAAGTTTGAAGTGCGATATTTTCAATACTTATTGACTTTTTGTGTTACTCTTTTATTAAAATTAGTTTTAATACGTTCAAAAATGAATTGATCTGTAGAGGTGAATTTGACTCAAATTTTGGACACCTTGGTTGTAAATTTGGATAACTTGGCTGTATATTTGGACAGCTAATCCGCCTCAATAGGATACCCATTGTTCTTCATCTCAAGAACCTATCTCACCAAGTCCTCTTCCTGTTTAAGTAAGGGAAAAGTCGAAGAGTCTGATTTGGTGTATTTTGTGCTTCTACGAACGATAGGAACTAGGGACAAAAATAGCCGAAAAATTTAACCAATTTTTCTGACAATACCAATGACTGATAATTTTCAATCCAATGAAAAATATTATGTTTGAGTATTGTAGATTCTTTTTCCAAAAGGGTTTTGCTTAAAAAAAAATTGGAAGTAGAAAAAATAATTAAAATTAATTTTCATTATGAGAATTCAAAAATTCGTAATTTTTCAGGTTAAAAATTTACTATATAGCAAATAGCTGGAGACTTGCAAAAAATATTCTAGATTCCTCCAATCTTATATTTTGCATTTACGTACAAACATAGAAAAATAATAACTTTAGATAATCAGGAAAAATTATTTTCTTTATGGGACACCGGTGTTCCGATCGTCCTTAAAGGGTTAAGGCTTTTATCACTACATCTCGTTCGGAAAAATGATGCTCCTTTGTTTCTCTAGCCACTGTATCACAAAAGTTATCACAAAAGCTAAAACTTCACGAAATTTCGAGAAAAAAACACCTGTCTAAAATAAAGAGTATCACTTCACTGGTGAATCTCTGAGAAAATTGCCTATTTTTCACACGAAAAATCTAATTCACAAGCCAAATTTCACTTCAGGTCAAATGTACAAAACACCATTCACGTGAATAACACGATATTCAATGAATATTTAATAGTATCACTCAAAAATATCGCGGAGAAATTAGTAATACTTCACCACAGCTAAATAAACTAAAGTAAACACGAAGTTCTGTCATATTTCTCATAAGCAATTGCTCACACTGAATTTTCAACAAAGCAATTTTAACTCAAATCATATTAAAAATTTAACGTATTTCCTCTTAAAATCTTCTAAACGGAACAAATATTTAGATAGAATTCATTATTCATCAAATATTGGAATAAAAATCCATAATTTTAATCAATTTATTTTTAGTGTCCAATTTTACCCTCAAAGTGTCCAAATTTAGAAACTGTCCTAAATTATGAGCTCTTACCGTAATCACCGGTGTGTTTTAAGCTTGCAATTTTAAAATATTACAACAAATTATATCAGGAAGTTTAATGAGAAAGATTATATCAGAGCCTTTGAGGTTTTTTTTAAAGTCTGAACCAATAAAGGAGATTTGTCGAAACTTATAGATTCGTAAGACAATATGGATTATTTCGAAATACCCTCGTTTTAACGGGTCCATGCATTCTAATTTGTCTTTCTAACTAAAATACTTTCAGAACAGAAATATAAGGCAAAATTCAAAGGTAAATAGGTGCACTACCGGTTCTGTTATACATTCCAATATCTGATTTAATTCAAACTAGAATACAAGACCTAAGACCTTTGTAAGAGGTTTAGATAAAACAAGAAATAAATAACTAACAAAACGTTTTAAAATATCAGTGTTTTAATTGCTAGAATTCATAACTTCCCATGCCTTAAGTTAATATTAATTAAATGCAGTCTCAACGTCTTGTTCAAATATTTAGACTTAGAAATATTCATAAGATGAAGTACAAAGGAATGGAATCAAATATTTAAATTTATATGTATTAATTTACATTTTGTAGAGATGGGTTGTACAGTTACACAGAGCTTCCACTGTGCAACAATTTTAAACTTTTTCTTTGTCCCTGGGTTCTCAAGCTATTTTTTCTATTGCTGTGGTGAAATGATTTACGAAAATACTTGTCATTTTGATTTAATTTTGTTTTTGCTCCTGGAATCTAGGCAAACCCGTTTTGCCGTTTTTTTATACTTGGGTGCCTATATCTCCAATTTTGCTGAATTGATTTACTTCTTAACCTGGTGACATTTGTTCTCCTTTACATGCTCAATAATCCTTTGGACATATGGAGTTCGTACAACTGACATCAGAGGCGCTGTAGTCATATATGCCATATATGTCAGAAAACATCGAAAAATCGAACTTTTTAGCAACTTTAATCAAAAATATCTCGAAAACTAGGACTGTCCCTAACAATCTGTTTTATGGATTGGATAGAGAATGTAATTAGCTGCATTTTCGTCTATGTGCAACTGTTCTCTCAGATTGTTTTTTAACCTCGAAATTGAGGTTCAAACGAAAATAGAGCACTTAGCCAATTAGAGAAAATCTTTACTACACTCTTAGAAAATTTTAAACATCATTACTAATGAAAATTAGTTGATCGGGTGATTATTATCAAATCTATTTAAAATAGTTCTTATAGTCTTAAAACATTTTACTCATACATAATAAATTTATTAGTAGTGAGAGCATAAGGCAATATTTACGTGGATAAGTTGCGGAAATTATTTCATAATGCTTTCATACAATTATATTTGCTTGTGCTAATTAAATGAAACTACTAAATTAATAATTAAATGAAACTAATATTGGTAACTAATTCCTTTTAGTTCTCACAACTAATGCAAATAAATGGGCCTATATTTTCATAAAATTCTGACAACTTTTTCAATAGTAAAGAGTGTTCTTTTTACTTATGTGTTAAATCTTTTTCGAGGTATATAGTAACCACAACTAATATAATGTAGTTATTACAGTCAATAAAATAGGTATCAACCACATTTACTTAGTAGTAGTACCAGTTACTAATTTAATTTAGTTATGATAACTAAATCAAAAAGATACTGTAACTAATATTTGTCAACTATTTCATTTAGTTACCTTAGCTAAATATATGGATAGGTCTATGCTTACTATATTTTATGGTTTTCATAACTGTATATGAGATAGTTAGGTCTAAATTTTTCTAAGAGTGTATTTCACACATTTTGACTTTTTCCTTTTAAATTTAGAAAACACATGGTATTTTTTTTTAACTTTCTTTAACAACTGTAGAAGTGTCTCTCTTGTGTCCCGAGTTCGAATCCCCTTTAGGTCACCAGGAATTTTTCTGGCGTTAAGGTGCTCGGATTGCATCCAGTGAGCTTCACTGTACTTGATTCCACGGGCATGGGACTGACAACTTCATCCCATACAAGAAAAAATAATAATGCATGTCTAGAAATCTCCTTGCGGGAAGGCCTGGTTCCTTCATGGACTGTTGTGCCTACATTATTATTATTATTATTTTTGAAAATGATGATGATTATGCACCGTATAAGTTCCCCCTGGTTAAGAAATGATGAACTAGCTCTTGGCAAACAAAGAGAAGATTCTCATCGTTTAAAGATTCACTGTGTGCGAACTATGCCAACATTTCTCTAACTATCTGTTTTTTCGATAATTTTCAAATTCTTTTCTTATCGCATATAATAGATTGTAGTAGGACTGTTGAGTCTAGAGGAGTTGGAGGGAGAAAGTCCGTCCTGACGAAGACTCTTCTAAGCCAACGGTCCAATCACTGTTCAGCCGGAATGGTAACTCTGAGGAGTGCTATAACGGCGGCTAACCTCAAGCTACGATATCTCTATAGTTCCGCTTTATGGGGTTGTGGGTCCTCGACGAGTTATTCCGAAGGTACAGTCGAATTGGCTCCTGAGTCGGTTTTCGCCAGTGAAGCGAGGAAGACACCAGATTTGTGGCTGTCTTGGAATGGGAAATGCGACTCAATTCAGCTGTTCAGCTGCGGTGGTAATTTTGAGGGGTGCTATAACGGCGCCTAATTTCAAGTTACGATACCGCTATAGTTCCGCTAGATGGGGTTGTGGGTCCTCGACGAGTTATTCCGAATCGAATCGGCTCCTCAGTCGGTCTTCACCAGTGAAGCCAGGAGGATACCAGATTCGTGACTGTCTTGTAATGAGCAATGGGGCTCAAATCCGGGAGGCTAACGATGAAGGGTGCTCCAGCATGTTCTGGTGTGGAACCTGTAGCATTCCTGCTACAAGACAATTTCTTTTGACTAATTTTTAACTATTTTCTTTTATTCTTTGATTTAACAGAACTTTTCTACGCGTCATATTGAGAACATCCTTTTGATAAACTCTTCACAAACAACATTATAAACCTCTTCTTAAAGAGTCAAGGTTTTAGACTAACCAGCAGCTACATTTTTAGTAAAATAATAATCCTTATCACAATTTTATTGCACAAAATAATTCACCTACATGAATTTTTACTCAAAGAAATTTATCAAGATGCTAATCAAGAATGTTTCTAAAATCTGTTGACACTTCTCGTGGAAAAATTGGCAACCCTCATGTTTGCTGAACAAGTTGCTGATGGGGTGGAAACTAACGGAAGGAGGCAATCAATTGAACACCTTCTTGTGGTGTGCATAAATTAATTGCTATCCATCTTTTCTAGCATTCTTGAGCCTTCTTCCTTCCACTTTTATTGTCCTCTTCCACCTCTTCTTGTGATTATGCTAAAATACTCTCTCTCTCCTCAATATTACACTCATAATTGTTTGGCTCAGCGCCAAGGATTTCTTCGGCGTCAGAGCTTTTCCCCATTGGAAGGTGCGAGGGGCTTGAGGACGACACTATTCCATGTGGAAAAGCCTCCATGTAGATATTGCAAATTCTATGAGAAAAGCATCTTCATGGGAAAAAAAGAAGAAGAAAGGAAATAAAAATGTCAATTGCATTCAACAGCATTCGCGATTGGGTGGAAAACGATCAGGAAGGAATTTTCTTCTTGAGAATGGGAAGATTATTGGGTCTTTTGATAGGAATGTTTGCTGTGAAAAATGTCTCACCTGGATATCACCATCTAAAATGCATTTTTTTCTATTTATTCTTGCAGGTCTCTACCCAAATTGAGCAGTCAGGATGAAGAAGGGGGGGCTGGACATGGGTTTGGGGGAGCTCATGCCCATTTTGAACCAATACCGCACGATCACGACTTCTGCGAAAGAGTTGTAATAAATGTGAGTTTTCCAATGAATTCATTTAAAGCAACAAGATAAATTGCTCTATTTACATCTATTTGAAATTTATATTTACAAAGTTTCAGTGAAATAAATCTGCATTTTCAATGCATTCAACTTTGATTAGTTCACTCTAATCCAGAACCAGAAATATTATAGCAATAAATGTTAATATTATTTTCTCCTAAACCCAATCATTCATTTACTTCGTTTTAATCATTTAATACCTAAAAGCCAATTGGTCAGCAAAATTATATGTTTAAGAAAAATTTTTGGCATCAATTTATTGGCTTCGATTCAATACTCTTGAAATTGTTACTCTAAATTGGATCAATGTAATTAATTGCAAATCTGGCTAATAAACATTAGGAACAATTGGACTGTTCTCCTCGCATATTGCCAATTAAAACATTTTAAATAAACAAAATTGCGCGTGTTATAATTTAAATAAATATAATAGACATTTTGCAAATAAAAAATTAATAGTTAGAATTTACGTAAATAAATCATTAATAGTGACATCGGTATTTATATAAGAAACTTGTTTTTTTAAATATTTGTGGGGTCTAAATATTTAAATGAAAGTAGTACTGGCTATTTGATGCAAAGGACCTCGGTGTGATCCTTGGTTAAGTCAGTTATTGTACAATTTATCAAAAAATTGAACGGGGAAGTGAATCATTCACTGCCAAAATATCTAAAAATTGAAATAAATGAAGAATAATTAAACAACAAAATTAATAAATAAAAGAAAAAACTTAATAGGGTAAAGTGGGGCAGCTTTGAAATTGGGATTCTTTCCTATATTTAAATGAGACTGAGCCATATCATAACGTAATTTAGCTCCTCAATCTGTTTGTGCAGCTAAATTATATCATGATAAAGCTCAATTTTATATAAAATTTGGTGAAAAATCCCAATTTCAAAGGTGCCCCACATTCCAAGGTACCGCACTTTCCTCTACGTGTACGATTTTACCAATATGATAATTTATTAGATCTTTATAAGTTTGTAAATAAAATAAGGGAAGAGCACCACGTATCGGAATGTTAAAAGACATGCTCCATATTTAATTGAAAATATAAGACCCAAAACATTTTTTGGTATTTTTGGTTCTGCTAATTAGTTTATTAATTATCCATTTAACTAAAGCTGTGCATTTCATTTTTAAATATTTACAATAAAGTAGTAAGAAATATACGTAATTGCAAACCTGCACTTTGTACCTCAGATCGTCACGAATTTAATATGGTGTCTTACTGAAAATTGATTTTATAAATTAAATCTCAGTTAATATAGTGCATTTCTATGAGAGTTAAATGGTAAAAAGTAGATAATAATTTTTAAATATTCATTTTATTTGGACCTACGATACGGTATTAACCTGACGGTTACTCGGTGGCACTAACTAAGTGAAAATAATATTAAGAAAATTGAAAAAATAAAACGAAAATTCGACAAACAGTGAGCAAAGAAAACTGTAAGAAAAGTTAATCATACATAGTTTTTTTGCTCGCCGTTTATCGAATTTTCGTTTTATTTCTTTAAGTTTCTTATATTATTTTCACCTAGTGCCACCGATTATGAGATAAGGTAATACGGTAATTGAGAATTTTCGTAAGAATTGCAATGAAAATGCGTAAATTAACGAAATACGGTGATGCTTTGACGGTGACGGTGAGCATTTTACTGTCAATGTGATTCTGCTCTAACTCTACAAAAAGTAAAATATTTAACTAGCAATTTTGTAAAAACGGCCAGTGAAGCAGCTTATCTATCATTTTGCTGCTGAGGGTGTTCATAAACGCTAACGACCAACGCATTTTGGGAATATCCAGAATTTGTATGAAATTATTGTTTTTCTTAGAAATATGAATACGGAAGAGTGGGGCAGCAAAAAGTCACAAATCGAAAAGTTCAATATTCAATATCTTCGAAGATAAAAATTTCCATTTAATTTTTTCCATAGATAGCCTCCATTGACCTTCTTTAATATAGTAAGTTTCATAAAATTCGAATAAGGTATTTAGAAAATAAAAAAAAATATTTTAGCCCTGTTTTGAAATATTTTGCTTATAACAGATATCGATTTTTCCTTATTTATTTTCTAAAATTTATACACTGGTAAATATTTCTTAAATGATTCGTATACTCTGAAAATGAAGCCACTACCCGTTTTAGCATTTTCTAAAGATTATTTTCTCCAGAAATCCCTTTATTAAAAATGACCACTTGGGGTAAAAAGTAATAAGAGACATGGGGCAAAATGTAACAAAAACCGAAGCAATTTGTGATGTCTCACGACGAAAAGAAACATCATTCATTGTCATATTTCGCCGCGACAGTGGTGTTTCCGTAAGATCATCCGTCAAATTTCTGCCTAGTTTTACTAAATCTAAGATATTCAGTTGAAAAAGATCACAAAAGACTTCATTCCATAATTGTTTCTGTTTTGTTTTTATACTGCACTTAAGTGTTATTTGCTCGGCAACACCTTGGCAGATTTAGTTAAACTCATTTCGCCGAGTTCGCCATTTTCGCTTTTTCAGAATAGTTGAATAGGATTTTCTTGCCAAAAACAGGCTTTTTAAAATAACCTGAAAAGCGCTTTTCTCGTTCAGATGGAGAAAACGCTGTTCTACAAAGGTATAGGGGAATAAATTTCCAATGGAAATATGTCATCTAGGTATTTTTATCCCATGCCTGCTACTATTTACCCCAATGTTTTTGAGAATGATCAGAAAATTACGTTCGATAAATGCATTTCCTTACAAAGTAGAGGAAAATGATTTTCACACGGTTGTATTGCGGTAAATTTCCTATAAAACTGCGTTAATTAAAAATTTTTGGGGCGCTTGGGTAGCGCCCGTTAAAAAATCTCGTTAAAATATACGTTTTGTGACTTTTTGCCCCAGTCTACACTGATATTTTTTTTTCTTATTTTTTATTTATAATTTGAAAATTTAAACGCTTTTAAGATAGGATTTTCAGGCTTCGCACACACTTTTGCTTCGAACTTAGAACAATTCATATTTTTCCTATATACCTTTAACTCTTTCGCGTCATTAGGGTCATATATGACCCGGGGAAAAAACAATTTTTTTTTACTATTTACATTAATTGAAATCTATCGGTTTGTGCACGACATCATAATAGAAGGATGTAAGATTCTTGGCTAATTTTCTCAAGACTCCAGATATTCAGGAAAAGAAAATATTTGAGATCAAAAATCACTAATTTCGAACTTTGTGAAATGACTTTTCTTTTTCAATTTTTTTATATTAATTTAGTTTTTTCAGCAAAAAGTTCTTTAGAAACACAAAATAGAATATCCAAAGATTGTATATTGCATATTTTGATATAATAAACTACTCTCAATTTTCCAGAAAAGAGTGTAGAATTTTCCGGGTCATATATGACCCTGTGGTCCCCAAGGGTAACAGTGTTTTCGTCCCAAACCTATAGAGAAATGTAGTTGGGACATTGTTTTTCTTTGTGAAATGCAGGTGGGACATCTTGCTCCTGGACATTTCATCTTATATCTGATGAATTATAACATATTTTGCAATATTTTAGAGTATTCTGCAAGCGTCTCATATTGTGCAATTGTATTGTGTGTGAATAAATATGTGGATAAGTTTATTTTTGCCAAATACCACTCAAAATATTGTGACAGTGACAGTTCAAGGGATTACCAGGAAGATTCCTCGAACACCAGGAGTACAGTGTTCATCAAAACAATCCAGTTTGCCATGGTTTTGGCCAAATTAATAACTTTAAGCAAAAAAACTCTTAAAAAGCCCGTGATATAGATTTTATAAATGGTATCTACACTTCCCTTGAGGACAACAGGGTCATATAGGACCCGGGGTTTTTCCGAGTTTTCACGCAATGGAAAATTTTTTTCCTCTCTGAACTATTATATTTGATCATAAAGCATTAGGAAAAACTCAATTTTACATGAATTCATCTGCTGAATAAAAGTGGGACGCGAAAGAGTTAATGAATCTAACCTAATATTTTCAGAAAATATATGACTTAAGATAAGCTATTATTAAAAATATTGCCATAGATATGGTCAGATTTATTAAAGGATCATGGGAAAAATATGAAGTGTCCGAAGCCAGAGTGTGTGCGAAGTCTGAAAACCTTCCCCTATACCGAGACCCGAAACATCTAACCATAATAACAATCTTACTACTTCTTTAATAAACTTTTTAATTCTTGAATTTAGACGTATAATAAAAACAATGAATAAACGAAAAAATGCATTTCTTCCTCAAAATAATCCCAGAACTAAACCCTAAAAAATTCTAAAATTCAATATCAATGTACTGAACTTACATTACACTCAAGTACAATATCACTGTTGGAATTAGAAACATTTCCAATAAAACCGAGATCTAAATCAGAATTTGAGAGGCTTTAGATGTAATTACAATTAAATTTGCAAATTTGCTATTCACAATTATTGGTAGTATAAAATTGCATTTCAGCTCCCGGAGCTAGGATTTATCAAATTTACGGTCTTCTGCCTTTTCGACAAATATAATGAAGAATTAAATAAATGGTATTTGCTTAACTCACAAATTTGTTGTCATTAAATTGGGAAATTATATACAAAAGCACAAAATTTACCTATATAATGTTTCAATACCAAAAGCAAAATAGAACCTTTTAGAAGTTTAAAATTAAACTGAGATTATTCCAATTTTTAAAAGTGAATACAGGATATTATGTATGATGTATTTGGCTTGTGTTTTACGTAAAAAGTTTAGATGTTATAATAACTTTTAATTAAAATAGAAAAATTTTTTATCAAATATATAATTAGAATGAAAAATTTAATTTTAGCCATTTAATTTTTTAAACTGTTGTTGCATAAACTGAACTAATTTTTTAATCAATTATGTGTTGTTTAATAATCGGTAATGTTTATTACCTCAGATTCTTGATTTTTTCTACATTTTTTTAACTTTCTAAAAATAATAGTAAAACCTTTGCTAATTTACTGAAAGTTCTTTGACAGTAATGAAACTATCTAGCATTTTAAAGCTTACTTAAAGCTTATGGGCTCATGGGCTCCGATATAATAATTGACCTATTAATGTTAGATCATACGCCAAATATTAGTGCAAATATAAATAAATTAAATAAATAATTCTACTGGGCGAGTCGAGGAATTGGTCGAACAAGGGCACATAACCTTATATAAAAGGTTTTACTTCTCAATTTCCGAGCATCAAAGCCGGTGGCAGCCAAAATTTTGAATGTTCAAAATCCTAAAACGGATGAAATTATATGGAGGATAATGTTTAGAATAATTTCCCAAGATTTCCCTTTGCTTCCAGTAAGCGCGGGTGCAATCGTGAGAGTAGCTATGACACTTTTAAGAATTCGGGTTTTTGGCATTCGTGATTTTGGCGTTCGGGATTTTGGCGTTCGGGATTTTGGCTTTCGGGATTTTGACCGGGACCCGTTTTTCTTTAATTTTTTTATTTTTATTTTTTTACTTATTATCATTTGATTAGTATTAGTAAAGATATTGTAAATTATTTAAAAATATACCTATAAAATAAAAATTACTATTATTTATTTATTTATTTAATTTACATTTTTTATTTTTTTATTCATTATTTATTTTATTATTTATTTTAAAAAAAAGTTTCTCAACTTAATAAAAAATGTCTACGGGATTTTTCGATTCCCGTAGATTTTTGATATTACCCTTCGAAATTTTCAAATATATTTTAAAGCTTATTAACAGAAAAAAGAATATTTTTTAATTATTGCCTGACAAAATGCAAATATTAATTTAAGGATAATTATGAATAAATATGTAAATAATTAAATTAATAAATAAAATATTTGTTTAATGATTAAGTTTATTATTTGTTATCAAATAATAACAATTAATCAGAGTGTAAATTTTAGAATCACGAAAATTATAAACAATTTTGATATTACCAAGATTTAATTTATAGCAAACTCAGCATATTTTATCATTCCTGGAAGAATTTTCTATCAATGAACAATTTTCTATGTACAGTGCCCGCTTCGTTATCCGGATGATTGGGAGACAATATGTCAGATGTCCGCTTCGTAATCTGTAGCCGAATTTTACAATATCAAATATGAGAATGAGATTTTCAAATGTGAGAATCCTATTCTCAAACTCACACTACTTACATTGATTGAGAACGTTGTTCGAAAAATCGCATGCAAATCGCACAATAAGATGCTCAATCATATTGCAATATTCATAAAAAATAATAAATAGTATCATTTTAGATGTTTTTGAACATATTTGTTTTTAGTAAATGTGAAAGATGAAAATGTTGAGTTTACTCAATTACCAAACTCAAACTTTTTTGCTCAAACTCACACAATTTTATTCACATTGAGTTGAAACTCAACTCACATTGGAGACGCTTAGAGCAAGAGTGGTCTCCATTGTATGCCATTCCCTATTAAAACGGTCCACTTTTGCTCTGAGCACCTCATTGTGCAAGTTGCATGCGATTTTTCGAACAAAAGGTTCTCAAATCAATGTGAGTAGTGTGAGTTTGAGGATAGGATTCTCACATTTGAAAATCTTATTCTCATATTTGATATTGTAAAATTCGGCTCCTGGATGGATTTTTTGAATTTGTTCAACGTCTCGAAAATATAATACAAGTTTTTTTTGTAGAATTAAAATTACAGTTTTAAAGTAGCTTAAAAAGACATAATTAGAGAATCCTATACTATTATACTTCATTTATTAAATGAAAACATCACAAGGTAATTCATTTTCATTGCTGAACACATATGCATACATGACCTCAAAATTATTTTAAATGTAATCGTCGATAACTCGTCCGGATTACGCCGATCCGGATTAGAAAGCGGGCACTATACTTAGATCTTCAATTTGGCGATTTAATGATTTAAAAATAAACGGTCATTCATACAATTGTTGCGAATAAAAATGTTCGGAGTGCCAGAAGTTTTCGAAATGAAAAAGGGTAATTCCTCAATAATTACCAAAAAAAATTGGTCATAGCCGAGACACGAAGTGTAAAAAAATGGTTATCGCTCAGTTGTCGCTGTATCGGCTATTTACACTTACCCCAGTTCTGTGGGCACTCCTTGTATCATGGTCCAACTTGTACCACTTTATCCTATTTCCGACTAACGAAGAGAATGAGAAGACCATGAAAAAGAAGAAAAGCAAGAGCATCTCTTCGTGGTCTTCTTCTCTTACTCTATCTGAAAGAGGGAAATAATCTTAAAATTAGATTCCGTTCAAAATTACCCCACTGAACCCTAGAGCTGAAATACATTTTTTTTATTATTAAATGTTTCTATTAAATTTTAATCAATTCGTTTCTTTTTCATTTCCCAGGTGAGTGGCTTAAGATTTGAGACTCAGCTTCGGACATTAAACCAATTTCCGGATACTCTGCTGGGGGATCCAGCGCGAAGGTTACGATACTTTGATCCTCTGAGAAATGAATATTTTTTCGACCGGAATCGACCGAGTTTCGATGCGATCCTGTATTACTATCAGAGCGGTAATAAGTATTCACTTCCATTATGTACGTCCGCTTGTGTGATCCAATTTCAAGCTCCATCCACCTCCTTTTTCTCTCTTATATACATTTCTTGAAAATAGCGAATAAGAAAAAAAGACCATGCTCTTATGTACGTCAGAAGCGGTGTTGAACAATGAAAATTATACTGTGTGCTATTTTAATGTGTCTTTCTCTTATCTCAAAACCTCCCCATGTGACCCACAATGCACCACCCAAAACCATCCTCCTCCTATTCCATCCACCACCAGCAAAGTGAAGACGTAAACAGCAAACGATAAAATTCCTCTAACCCCATCCTACCACTTTCTTTCTAATTCTTTAATCACACCACGTAAAATGATGCACATTGAGATGTTGTATGATGTGACTGTTGAGAAAACCCCTAAATTATTGGGGGAATTCACGTGAGCTCTCTACCCTAGATTTATTTTATAGCATTAATCATAACGATTTGTTGAGGAATTGCGCAGATGCTGATGTTTCCTCCACTTCCTGATGCCCTATGCATCTTTAAAGACTTGCGGTGAAGCTAGAGGAATTATAAATAAAGTTTTCATAACATAAATCAGACAATTGAAAAATTCCTAAAGTCTTTAGGGATATCGAGTTTATTTATAAATCAAAACGAAAAATAGTCCTTAATATTGTTTACTATTTTGATCATAAATTGTTATAAACTTTAATATTCATGTTTTTTTTTTTTTGTTATAAATCGTAAATTATCGATTTTACGACTCAAAGATTTGGATTAAGATAACGTAAATACGGGTGACTTTGACCCCTCCTGTTCGTAAGCTTTTCTTTAATTCTAATGTTTATGAACGGTTCTCACCGATCAGACCTGGTAGATCGGATGGGTAAAGACTAATTTTAAGTTTTAGAAGTAAAGAAAAGCTTACGATCAGGAGGATGTGAAAATTATGGTAAGTTATTTGTTCGAGAATCTCATTCCTCAAAATAAAGAAAAATAGGAATTTTAAAAAGTCTAGCAAATCCTTCAAAAAAAAAACAACAGTCAATTCTCTTCATGCTTAATCATTCTTTCGTAATCAATTTCATTGGTCCGATTTCGGATTTAAATCCCCTAATCCTACAAAAATTTAATTGGAAATAGAAAACTAATTCTCTTTTGCGTTTTGTAAATTTAATTCCATTTGTAGAATAAGTTTCATGGTATAAAGCAACATCTTACTTAAAGATAAATTATTAATCTTAGTTAAAATCAAAAAAAGTTTCAGATGGTCAAATAGAAAAAGAAAACAAGGAAGAAGTAGGTATATAAGATTTTACATTCGAGGGTATTCTTTAGATGTTTTTCCTCTTGTCATTTAAAACTGTTAGGAAATCTGAAAGTTCCAAATTAGACATGATTCCAAATTACCCCATCTTATCCTACTATTTAAAGGTCGTCTCTTGATTATGAATAAAAATTAAGGATCTCATTTATGGGGAAGTGGGACCTCTTTGAATAGAGATACCTTTAAAATAGGGCTTTCTTGTACAATTTCAAATGGAACTAAGCCTTATCATAATGTGATGTGATTTAGTTTCACAATTGGTTTGGTAAACTAAATTACATCATGGTAAGGCTCAATTTTATTTTAAAATAAGAAACAAACTTTTCAAAGGTACCCCAATTTAAAGGCATTCCTTATTCTTTCTAGGGGAAGTGAGGCACTTTTGAAAGTATGGTACCTTTGAAATTGTGATTTTTCACCTATTTTTAAATAAAATTGGGCATTATCGTGATAAAATTTAACTGCACAAACAGATTCAGAAGCTAAATTACATTATGATATGGCTTAGTCCTACTTAAACATAGAAGAAAAATCCCAACTTCAAATGTGCCCCACTTTCCGCTATTAGCAATTACGATGAAGTGGTGATTTCTTCACAAAAGAGGAAATTAATCTAGAGATTTCAAGATATTTTTTAATTCGAAAATCTCAAACTAAAACTAAATTTTCTAGTTCCATTTGAAAACAGGAGAAGAAAGCCCTATTTCAAAAGTGGTAAAAAATCTTTATTAGAGCTTAAAGCTTACTTAAAAAGCTCTTAGGGGTCTTGGCCAAAGTTTACTAAATAAAATACGGACTGCCCCAAAGTAATTTGTCAGTTCAAAAAAAATCCTGAAAGGATTCATCTTGAGTTCATCATTCGATTAATAAATGGTAGCCTTTTATTACTTGAAAGATACTTGTACCGTCTCAAACTATTATAAAAAAAATTCCTTATTAAAAATTAGAAAAGTCAAGCTGAGTGGATAAACCTTATGTGTAAAACCGTATAAGGCCCTCAACCCCGAAACAAACCCACAGCTTAAGCCGAGATAAAACTTAGTAGGAAATAAATGAAAATGTAATCTGTGCATGATTTACGCTATATAGTTTTTCAATTAATCGTCAGTTCTAAGGCCCCTTAGGCCCGTTAATCGGTCTTCAAACCAGAGGTATGGCCTAGTTTCCGAAAGTCTCAAAATCGTAAATATTAACCAATTCAATTGGTTTTTCGAAATTTTATAAAACATTTGCTTTTAGTAAAACAAATTCTAAGCTAAAATTTTTCAAAAAAAAGGTAGGCCATATGACAAAGTTTTAGGTCTGAAGCCCTATTAGGCCCTAAGCCTCAAAGCTCGGAATTACTAGTTTGAAGCTTTCATATTTACGTTAATGGTTTTGAATTCTTATTATGAAAACATGAACTCCAATTGCGGCTCTTCTAACCCTTTAAGGACGAGCAGGACACCGGTGTTCCATTAGTCCTTAAAGGGTTAAGACCAAAAAATAGGTCGTTATCGAAAGGTAACTCATTTCGGAGAACTCAAGCCAATCTGGCTGGGGAACCAATATATTTTTTTAGGAAACCCGCAGAACACATTTTTTTTGGAAACTCGAAACAATAAATATGATTGCTTCTGAGTTACCCCTCGGTCGTTATCAAGAAATTTTTAGAAGTTTAATGCTCTAATAAAAATAAAAACAAAAAAATTACATTTTGAAGTTTTTAAATTTGATAAAATATATTATAAATAATATTTGAATACTATTTTAACAAAATATTTGAAGACTTTATTTTTACTTTTAAATGACAATATCCTAATATTATTTTGGCTTTGATCTTTTATCAATATATCAGATTAAATATTCAAATTTTACCTATATAATTTTAGTACAAGTTTTCTATTTCCTAATTTAATTATTCCCTCAAAATTTTTAGTGTCTCAAGATTTTTCAAGATTTTTAGAAGTAACAAAATAATTCCTAAAAATAACTTCTTAATCCAAATATATTTTTCCGAACTTATGACTATTTTTTGTGAAAGAGGGAGTATTTCATAACCGCACATTTAAAATTGAAAAATATTAATTCCTCATTTTCAAAACTTTAAATATTGTCCTTCAATTTAAATTTTGAAGACTATTGTGCTATGATTACTTATGATAATAAAACACTGAAAATTCAACATGAGCTCACGTGAAGACTCTAGGTTTACACAAAGTTATATAATAGCTTCTCTGTCTATCCAACCATTCCTTATATACATCCCATCCAAGCTTAAAATTGATGTTTACTATCTGGACATGTATTCCAATTATCCATCCACCAATATATTTTTCAATGTATTACTGTGTGCTTTCGGTGTTGTTAGATTGTATTTATGACAAACTTTCCGGTATCTCTTTGATCTTTAGGTGGTCGCTTACGAAGGCCGGTGAATGTACCTTTAGATGTATTTAGCGAAGAAATTAAATTTTACGAATTGGGCGAGCAGGCCACAAATAAATTCAGGTAAACAATTTTCAAAAAAAAAAAACACTATATCCTGAAAAGAATTCTAACAATGACAATTTGTTCCAATTTTTTTTCTGGTTCACAGAGAGGATGAAGGCTTTATTAAGGAAGAGGAAAAACCATTGCCGACGAATGAGAACCAAAGAAAAGTCTGGCTATTATTTGAGTATCCGGAAAGTTCGCAGGCAGCCAGGGTTGTAGCCATAATTAGTGTATTTGTTATACTTCTATCAATTGTTATATTTTGTCTAGAAACTCTACCCGAATTTAAACATTACAAGGTGAGATGGATTAATTTTAAATGTTTCTGTGACAGATTCAAGTAAATATTTTCTTCTTCCTTAATACCCTGCAGGTGTTCAATACAACAACAAATGGCACAAAAATTGAGGAGGATGAGGTACCTGACATCACAGATCCTTTCTTCCTCATAGAAACAATATGTATTATATGGTTTACATTCGAACTTAGCGTGAGGTAAGGCATAAATACAATGCAAAGGAAGCTTTTTCTTCTGTTTGCTGAGGTTTGTCAAAAGCAGTTCATAAGGCAAAATGTGTATGAAATCTGGCAAATCTTAACAAACATATAGGTTTAAAGCTCTCTTTAAAATATAGGGCAGTAGGATAGGGGCAAAATTTAACTCTATTTGTAAATTTCTTTCAGATTTCTTGCTTGTCCGAATAAGTTAAATTTCTTCAGGGATGTTATGAATATAATCGACATAATCGCAATCATTCCTTATTTCATTACATTGGCAACGGTAGTTGCCGAAGAGGAGGACACGATGAACCTCCCGCGGGCCCCTGTTAGTCCACAGGTAATCCTACCCCATTACAATACTCTAAATCAAAGATCTAGGGGGAAGTAGAGCACCTTTGAATTGGGACAGCTTTAAAACTGGGCATTTTTGTTTTTATTTTTAAGTGGAGCTGGACTTAATTAGGGAAAAGCGCTCTAACTTCGGACTACTCAAGCATCGAACAATTCATTTTTTTTCCATATTTATTGAATTTGATCCATTGTAATTTGTTTTTTTTAATAGCTAGTCCAATTCTTCAAATTTCCTGAAAAGAGCCACGGGTCAAATCCATTAAGAACGTAGAAAAAATTGAGTTGTCCGAAGCTTGAGTCATCCGAAGATAATGCGATTTCCTCTATGACATAATTTAGCTCCACAAATTAATTATGAAGCTAATTCATCTTAAAGAAAACTTCAATTCGTTTTAAGAATAGGATAAGAAATATTGAATTTCAAAGGACCCCGATACAAAGGTGCCCTACTTCCCCCTACAATCCATAATTCAGCATTAAACTTACTTACTTACTTACTAGCATTAAAAATAACAATAAAAATGTGCATTGTATTTTCAACAAAATAGTCTTTAAGATTTACTTTAAAAAAGTACGCATTCGACGCTTTCTAAAATGTATTAAACAATTATTCTATTTTCTGTATTATTGCTTAAGAAAATTTATATTCTAAGTTTTTGCTGAATGGTATGATTACGTACTAAAACGAAGAAACCAAGAAATTCAATTTTAAAATTTCGATCGATAATAAAATAACAAGATTATAGAAATTTTGGTAAGATTTAATAACAAAATTTGTAAATTTATTTAAATTTCAAACTGAATTCGAGAACCTTTTAATCCTGAAATGAGGTTAATACTCAAAATAGAATATGTTTAATTTTGAAAATGAATATACAATTTAAAATCTCTTAATTATGAGATAAAGAAAGTTTAAATGTTTTTAAGTTAAATACTTTGTATTAAAATATTATATCAAATTTCAAGATTTTTAATTCTGAATTGAAGACTATTACATATTCATAAATTATAAACTCACCTTAAAATATTCAGCGCTTAAAGAATTAAAAGGTCATTGCGAACAACTTTAAAATTAAAATTAAGGGTCCCGGACAAAATCTCGAAAGCCAAAATCCGGAAGCCAAATTCCCGAATACTTAAAAATGTTATAGCTTTACCTATGAGGGCAGAAACGCTTGATGGAGGCAAAGGAAAATTTTCTGTGCTTGGGAAATCACTCTTCACATTATCCTCCATATAATTTCATCCATTTAAGGATTTTGAATATACAGGATTTTGGCTTTCGGGATTTTGGCTTCCACAGAAAATTAAAAACCTTTACAGAAATTCTAAATTACAAGTTCATGACTTAGTTTCTGTGTAGTTCGTTGCAATGGTGTAACTTGAAAGCTTTTATTAATTTAAAAAATAATTCATTCTTTGTATTACTTCCAAAAATTAACTATTTACTAAAAATACTATACGTATTATTTATTTTACAACTTGCCATTTTTTATATATTAAATGAAACGATACCGGGTAACACAATAATAATAATAATAATAACAATAATAATTTATTAACTGAAATTGCGGTTGCCCCCTTTACAATCAGTTTAAGGAAAAGAGAAAGAAAAAAAGAAAAGGTAAAACAAAAAAAAAACAAAGAAAAAGAAATGCAGCAAGGCCACACAAGAGAGAAAGCTAAGTTCCCAGAAAATGCTTTTAATTTTTAATCGAATCAGTCGAGACTTTAGCTTTTCTGGGTATCTCACCTTTCGACATTAAGTCCTTAATAAGTTCTTATTTCAATGACTTAATTTTAAAGAGATGTAGATCATCCAACTACTTAAAAAATATATGAAAATGAAACAAACGTCAGCGGTTTGTGGCGAATAGTGACACTAATGTGGCAGGACTCATCCTTACCTCTAAAAGTACTAAATTGAGGTATTCCGACTAATCACTTTTTAAATAGTTGTCCTAATGCACAGAATCATTTATTTTTCATTTTTCATTTTTTTTCTCAACCTGAGTTCTTCAAATACCTCTGCAGAAATTCGAGTCGTATCTGAAAGAAGAAAATCATTGAGATTATGGGTTAAAAAAGAATATTGAAGATCTGGTAGTTAGACTTCCGGAACACGGGTTTATCGGGCTAAAGCTGCAATTCACTTTCCCGAATAGCAAATTGACCGAACGAGAAAGATATGTAAAAAAAATTAAGACACTTGTGAGCAAATTTCAGATATTTCAAGCTGCTGAGACTAAATTGTAGGCTTTCAGATAAATGTACCAAATCAGAATTATTTTGAAGATCCTATCAATTTTTACCTTTAATCGATTTATCACTATATCATTAATAATTTTGCGAATTAAAGTTGAAAACATTTGGAGGTTATGTTTTTCAGATATGTTATGTTGATCCATCTTTTCTATCAAATGGTCAAAAAGTGGCAATCGCATTCTTTATTCCAGTAATTCCTAATTAAGGACTTCATAAGTACTTATTAAGGACTTATTTTATGCACTTGAACAAAGCTCTTATTTAAGTGCATGGACAACGCCTTATATTATAGCATTGTGCTAGTAACAGCTTACCTTTTTGTTAGCCGAGATGTGATATCTTGATAATTTCTAAATATTAATTACACGTTTTGGTCTAAGAAATAAGATTACTGATAATTCCTTAAAAATGAATAATCAATATTAATTAAACAAAAATAAAAAAAACAAATTGGAGTAATATAAACTTAATCTTAATTTCTCAATAAACATTTTTTGAAACAATAATGTGACACATCTTACAAAATTTAATATAAAAGCTTTTAGACATGGCTAGCAACATTTGGTATTTTTATTCAATTATTTATTTTTTAAATATAATAGATCTTAAATATTTTTAATAGAATTATGATTTGAAAGAAAGAAAAGAGCATTAATTTCAATAAAGAATAGGATTTTGCAAATAAGATCTTTTAGAATAAATTTCATATAACTTTCAGTATATTTCTTTTTTTTATTAAAATAAAATATATTATTCAATGTTTTAATCAACATTTCTGTTTAGTTTCAAAACCATAAAGAAAAATTGTAGGGGAAAGTGCCCATGTTGTACATGGTTCCAAGCTTCATAATGACTAATTTTTTCCTATGTTTCTGAATAAATGCTACTCCGCAATATATTTTAAAAACAGGACACTTTCCCCAAGTTTTTAAAATAAGGGTGTGATGAGTCATATTTATTGAAAAACATAACATAACATAACATAAAAAAATTTAGTCATTATAAAATTTGGGACCGTGTAAAGCATGGGCACTTTCCCCTACATTAGGGAAACATATTGCAGCTTTTTCAGTTTGGGTAGAATTCTTGAACTAATTTGATTAGTAAATGCTAAATTAATTTTAAATTTTTATTTACATTTTTAAATTAATCTTTTATGTAATTTGAATAAAATTAAAAAGATTTTTGATTTATTCTTAATTACTTACAACATATTTGAATATTTCTAATGATCTATACGACATGCTGTTTTAGTAAAATTGAATTATTTGTTTATTAAAAACTTCTTTTACAAAAAATAATTAATAATTAATGGTATCATAAATAGCTCTTTTGTCGAAAAAACATGCACACTTTTATAGCCAACGCACAATAACTTTTGTTTAGTAAACATGTTTTTGACATTTCAATGAGAGTGAATGAGATCTACATCTAGTCATCTCGCTCATTCTCATGGGAAATTTTGAAAACATGTTTACAAACAAAAGTTATTGTGCGCTGGTCATTATTTGTAACCTTTATACAAAAATAATTTACTAATTTTATAATTTTTTGTCTTTACAGGACAAGTCAACGAATCAGGCTATGTCCTTGGCAATACTCCGAGTGATACGTTTAGTTCGAGTGTTTCGAATATTTAAGTTATCTAGGCATTCAAAAGGATTACAAATTTTAGGAAGAACATTGAAAGCGTCAATGCGAGAATTAGGCTTACTTATATTTTTCTTATTCATAGGTAAGTCCATTATTTTAATCCAATTTATCCAACAAAACAAAACAAAAAAAACAATTTATTCCCACAAAAGAACCGTATTTCTCTATCAAATAATTTTGCCAAAAAATTTTCTCTTTGATAAATTCATAGAAATCACTGTTGACCGAATTATAATGTCTTTTTCTCTATAATTATTTTAAAATTCAGATCACTGAGAAGTACAATCGAGATATTTAATTCACCATTTTCCTTACCATTTAACTCCATAGCTATTGTTTAATTTTCACCAAATCGTTAAGAGATGATGCTCAATAAATTTCAATGGAAGTATTTTCTGAGACAGGGGACGGTATTCTATAGATGTATAGTTTATTATCTCATTTCTCTGCATTTTTTCCTTGAAAACTCAAATATTTTAAGGAGAGGTGTCCTTTGTCCAATTGGCAACTGCCTTCTACCACAATAGAAGCCCATTCCCATGGCATTTCCCTCTTGTTTTCTATAATTAAACGATAGACTGCATTTAATCACAGACAATTCCAAGAACCTGGAATTTGTCCCTTATCTATCCTCTAAAACTCTCAAATTTCATTCTATAATTCCTAGAACAAAGTCCCCTTGTGACGTCACTCTGTGTACCATTTCAATCAATGAGGATACACGTTTCCATGGCACTGGACCAGAGGCTGTACAAGGCCGCAACTCTGGAGTTGGCAAGACTCTGCGCTCCCCAAACTGTCTCCCCACTTTGGCAGACATTCCTCCCCTTCGTGCTGCGCTCCACAAAGCCAGAGTTCACTCTTGAAAAAGTTGAACAATTTACAAAAATTACAATTGAAATGTAATTAATTGACACATTACGGACACATTACTTTAAAAAATTGAAATACCATGAGTATTAGGTGCTCTTTTTACCTTTTCTTATAGCCTCTATTTGACGTGTTTGCATCTCACTTGATTAAAAGAAAAATAAACAATTTTTAGTACATTTTTGAGATTTAGTACAAAAATTAAGCTACGTCCATCCAAGATTTTATCTGTCCTATTACGTCAAATCTTTCTAATAATTGGTATTATTTCAAATATAATAATAATGATATGCTTAGATATATTTTCTTATGAATTATTTTAGTACTTTCATGTACTAAAAGTTTTTGATTATTAAATTAACGCTCTTGGTAAATAGAATAACTCATATTTCGTACTAAAACAAAACATTTTCAAAAATATTTAGTTTCTGCAGATCTAAAAATTAAAGGTATTTTAAGTTATGTGCTAAAACTCGATATTTCAAATTTTAGAACATTTTTTTTTGTATTTGCCCTTAATTTTATTTTCTATATTTTTTTAGAGAACAGTATTAGTAAAATACATTCGTAATAATATAAATTAATTAACAATAATTTATTGACTGATTCCCAGGTTATATAATTTCACAATAAATATCATAAAATGTATTTTTTGAAATAAAAAACCATTTATTTCAAAAATAATAGTATAAAAATAAAAATAAAAAACACTATAATTGTATCAACGCAGTAAAGCTTATTTCTTAATTCTTCAAAAGTATTTATTGAATCAGAATAATTAAATAAATAAAAGTTGCGATAGTGCCAAAGGTGCTAAATATTTAGCACATGCATGTACTAAATAAAATTCGTGCTAGATATATTTTTTGTTTTTTTTTTTTTGTGACAAGACGATTATGTGCCAATATAAAGAATACATTTTAATTTCTAAATATTTAGCACAAACATGTACTAAATGAATTCCTTGAAAGTCTGTAACTGTGAAATTTATTAAGAAGACAAAATGTTTTTCTTTTGAGTAATTCAGAATCACGATGCTAAAATTATAAAGGTATGATTATGAAAGAATAACACCTATTACTGAGCTTATGAAAAAATAACTCTTTAAAATTTTAGCACAAAAGTTAGACCACGTTGAGTCAAAGAGAATAATTTTTTTTATTTTCTAAAAATCTGTACCATAGCTCTGGTGTGTATTAATTATTCTTTATCAACATTTTCTGAGCATACAATTCTCAAATTATAAAATTGTGCCATAAACTGATTTAGTACATTTATGTACTAAATATTCCCTTAGCCTTCAACGAGTATTTTAAATTAATTTTTCTCATAAATTCAAAATATAAAATCTCTTAAGGAATGGTATAATATTTGTGTACTAAATTTAAAACAAGTTTATAAAAATATCAGCATGTTTCTTTTAGTACAAATTAAGTGAGATGCAAAACACTTTAAAAAATGTAATGGTGGTTCTACAATGAAATGGGAAAATATTTGTCCTAAACATCTTTTTAGTACATAGCTATTCTCATGTGCCTTTGCGTAATCGACTTTTCTTCTTGAGGGTTTTAGAACACAACGAGGACTGTGGAAAACAGTTAAGACAGGAACCAATACAAAGAAAAGTCGATAATGCAGGACCACTTGAGGACAGTCATGTGCTAAAAAAAAATTTCAAAAGAAAAATTTTCCTTTTCATTTTTTATTGGAATTCCACCATAATTCTATAAAAGCAGATACATGTAGGCCTTTTCCATTTAACATTTTTCCCAAAAGTTTCCCCAAAATCCAATAGTTTATTCAAACTTTATTCTCTAAAGAGTCTTTAAAGGACATTTTATCATTAACTTTCGGTGAATCATTAACGCAGATTTCTCAGTGCAGGGTTTTTGTTGCAGCATTGCTGCGCTATTTATGTCCACCACCCTCAAGCTCCCGAGTACTGCAATTAAAAGTTAAGCAGTACTTCCCCCCTAAGGGCATTTTCTCAAACTTTTCATATGCAGAGAAATGAAGATAATAATTTTTCCGGAAAGCGCATTATGTAGAATTTCTGGTATGAGTGACTGTTGGTGACTTTTGGTGTTGAAAATCTGAGTGAATGAGATTATTTTTTTTTAGAATATCTCGTGTTAGAGGTCATATTCTTTTTTTTTTCAATAAAAAAAATACAGATTTTGCGAGATTACATCACATTGCGTAGAATTTAGCGCGATTTAGAATATCCCGCCAAAAAATGATCAATTTTCTTTTCTTTAAATTTTAAGCCTAAATGTTTAAACCAATATTTATTGCTATAATGATGATGATTATTACAAAAAAACTCATGTCATGTACACAAAAACCACCAAAAGGGGTTGTACTCTTTTCGTCTGCGGTTTATTTTGCCGAGGCTGGCGCTGAAATGTCCTTCTTCAAGTCAATACCGGATGCATTTTGGTGGGCTGTGGTGACAATGACCACAGTTGGATATGGTGATATGAGGTACATCACAATGTTTTCTTTTATTTATTTCTGTTTACTTAATATTTATACTTTTCCGTTTAAGAAAAACCCTGACTGAACGAAAAAATATCAATATTTTTTTTCTCCATAAAATGTGACAAAAGAAAAATCTTCTGAGACTCAAAATGTTCTGCTGCCCTACAGATTCGCATTCTCTTCGACCGAGGAGAAATGAACTATCGCTAGATTTTTTTTTTTAAATTTCCTATATCTTTGCAAAAGATTTTTTACAAGTAACAGTTGAAAGAGTAAGATGTAGCAGAATGTAGTGATTTTTTTTCTTAAATTGTTATCTTAAGAGTTGCATCTTTTAGAGTACCAGAAAAAACGTCTGGGAGGCAATTTAGATTAAGCTTTCATTGATTATATTTCAGAAGATGAACAAGATTTTCACTAATAGTTTAATTCGAGTTGAGATTCAGTGGCATGATATTGGTTGGCGTGATCAGTCGATCAGTTTATCTGCTTAGGTCAGTCTTGAAATTGGTCATCTCTTTGACGAAATCAAAATCAAACCAAATTTGAGCAATAAACCGTTTTGATATCAGAAATGATTTCACTTGTTCCTTCACTGAGAGAAATCCACAAAATCGATTGAATCGATTGATCTAAAATCGGTGTAAATATTACCCTTTTTAGGTGTATTAGGTATCCTTTTTCATGTTAATTTTACCCTTAATAAGGTGTAAAATTAATATTAAAAAATTTTGATATATTTTTACACCTAAAAAGTGTTAAATTTCTGAGGAAGAAATGTTAATCGCACCCTCTTTTTTCTCAGTGTTAGTGCAGGTCAGACAAATCTGATCAACGATGTGAGAAGACTAAGTTGTGAGACCGACATATTCAATGGAACTGATCAGTGCTTCTTCAACATCATTCGAGATGGTTGTTTGGTTTGCGATCGAACGATCAAGTCACTTGACAGACGGTATCAGTCCTTATATCAAAATTATCATTCGAACTTACGATTTCATTCCACAAAATCATTCGAACCGACTCGAATTTGATCAAATCGGCTCTATCCGGAAATCAATTTTTAGACCTAAATGGCCAATTGAACTTATCATTATTCCCTTGATATCGTTCAAGCAGGTTGCTTGATCGACGCGACCCAAAGATCAAGGCATTTGATCAGAAATATCAGATAATCAAGTTCTTAGATCTAAATTATTAATCGAACTAATTATTCTTTCTTCAACTTCGTTCGATAAGGTTGCTTAATCGGCGCGATTCAAAGATCTGAAGCTAAATCAATGATTTAGGAAGCACAAGTTGACGGCTTTATTCAATACTATTCTAAGTCGACTTAGAATTATAATTCTCCTACTCCGAGAGATATGTTGTTCCTGGGACCGAGATCTACAACTGGTGAAAATTTGGTGGTCATCCGACGTTCGGGTAACGAGATATTCAATTTTTTGAAAAAAAAAATGCACGAGCAGCCAAGGAAATCGCCAACTTCAAATGGCTCTCTTGAAAAGTTGTCATTCTGAGATAGAATAGTATGGAATGGAATCGTCGAATTGTTTATATAGATATAAACAATTCGATAGATATTGTGCAATAACTGTGATAGAAAATCTATCACAATATGAAGTTACGAGATCGAAATGATCAACCGAACAAATCACCTGTTCCAAGACATAGTTTGAGCAAATTGTTCGATTAATGCCCAGCACACAATAACTTTTGTTTGCAAACATGTTTTCAAACTTTTCAATAAGTGTGAGCAAGATGACTAGATCTAGATCTCACTCACTCTCATTGAAAAGTCGAAAACATATTTACAAAACAAAGGTTAATGTGCGCTTAGCATAATGCCCAACGTACAATAACTTTTGTTTTGTAAACATGTTATTGACATTTCAGTGAGAGCAAACGAAATCTAGATTTAGTCATCTCGCTCGCTCTCATGGGAAACTTTGAAAACATGTTTACAAACAAAAGTTATATATGCGATAAGAAAAACAGATCAACTGAATTAATCAGTTGTTCCTTGGTATTGTTTGTAAACGCTGTGATGGTTGCTTGATCAGTAAGATCCCTAGATCAAGTTATTCGATCTGCACAATAATTTGATGAAGCAATAATTTGTTCGTTGATATCAGCAGGGTAGATTACTTGATCAGTATGATCTGAAGATCATGTAGTCAGATTGAAATGATCAACGTAACTAATCATTTGTTCCTTGACAAGAGCAGAGCAGGCAGCTTGAACTTGTAACTGGATTGGATTCCCGATATTAGAACACCAAGTTATTAGATCGAAAGAACCAAACGAAATAACCAAGTGTTCCTAGACCACGGCCTAGCAAATAAGTACGATCCGATCATTAGATTAGTCTCTGAAATCAGAGTAATTAATCGAACTAATCATTAGTTCTTCGGCTTTAGCTGTTGGTTGATCAACGGAATACAGATATCAATTTGTTTGATATGCGCAATCGGGAGATCCAATGGTGATATCAAAGTGATCAACTGAATCAATTATTTGAACGTTAGCATCGTTAGAGTAAATTTCTTGATTAGTACGATCTGAAGATCATGTAATTAGATTGAAATCTAATGAACCGAACTAATCATTTGATTTTTTACATCGGCAAAGCAGATGCATGTTTCTCGATGAACACGATCCCTAGATCAAGTAAACAGATCTGTACAACGTGAAGATCAAATTATGATATTGAAGTGACCAACCGAACTAATCATTTCTTCCTTGACAAGAGCAGAACAGGCTGCTTGATCTAGTAACTGGATCTATGCTATCAGAAAATCAAGTTGTTAGATCAAAAGAATTATTAATCGTGTCGGAATATTTTGTTACAATGTAATTATGTTTTATTGCTGTTGTAATCTATGATGGAAGAATCTTCCAAGTCCATGTATAGATCGCCAAGGGGCGACTTCCCCGTCATGTAGGAGCATGGAAGTCCCAGAGTTTTTTTTTGGGCAGAGGCGGTGCATTTATATTACGCTTTATCACAGTGAAAATGTCTTTTCACAATTTCACAACTTTACGAGTCGGGTCAGAGATCTCATCTGTCCTAGACCCACGGTCTTGCCTATTGCGCCACTGAGATCCTCAGAAAGGATCTATCAAACTGACTAATCGTTCTTAGACCCCGAGCAAGCAGGTCTCTTGATCCATATTATCAAAAGATCAAGTCATCAGTTTGAAAAGATAAAGCGAACGAACCGAACTAATCATTTGATTTTCTAGATCATTAGGCTCTCAAATCGGAGTGATTAACCTAACTAATGAATACTTCTTCAATATTAGGCGTGCATGTTGCTTGATGAGCGCGATCCCTAGATCAAGTCAATCGATCTCTGTGATGTGAAGATCAAATTGTAATACTAAAGTGACCAACCGAACTAATAATAGATTTCTTTACAAGAGCTGATCCGGCTGCTTGATCTAGTAACTGGATCTATGCTATCAGAACATCAAATTGTTAGTTCGAAAGGACCCACCAAAGTGACCAATCGTTTCTAGACTTCGAGCAAACAGGTCTCTTCTTCAGTTTTAAATGACAAACCGAAATAATCATTTGATTATCTGCAATAGCCAACCCCCTGGCAAGATGTCTGAAATTTGAAGCCACTTTCTCATATTTCGATTTAAATTTATACGGGAATTTTTTGGCACTCGTGACCGTTACGCTAAATATTTAAAAAGTGAGATGTTTTTCCGTATTATAAGATACCTTTCCGTATGGAGGGATAAATATACTAAATTTTTCTTTAAATACATTTTTTTCCTCGGAAAACTGTGAGCTGAGTCCGAGATCAATTTAGGAATTGGCTTCAACTAGCTCCATATAATAAGGCCTACTCCCCAGGCGCTTGGCAATAGCCAACCAGATCGGTACGATCAGATGATTAGATACTTAGATAGAAATGAATAAACGAACTACTCATTAGTTCTCTAACATTATCGTCAGAATCGATTACTTGATAAGTACAATCAGAAGATCAGGTAGTTAAAATGTAATGATCAATCGAATCTATTTACGCTATCAGAAAATGAAATCGTTAAATCAAAAACATCACCCGAATTAATTAATTGTACTAGACTTCGTACAAGCAGCTTTCGATGTCATGATTTTCCAAATGATAAACCAAACTAGGCTTCTGAGCTTCGACAACGGCCAAGCAGATCTCCAGATCGGTCTGACCAGATCAATCACTGAATCTACGCAAATTACCAATTGGTTTCATTGATAAAGTCATTCAGTTTGAACAGTTCATTCAAATTACGTAGTTCCCATTACTTGTTCATCCTCTGGATTATCTCGTTGACCAAGATAATCAGTGAGAGCCACGTTCAAAATTGCTCCTGGATCTGTTTCAGTTTCCAAGATAACCATAAATTGAACGCTAGTTCTGCAAAAGAAAATCCCAAAATTTAAAGTTTTGTATCAAAAACTTGTAGAAAACCCCATTAAAAATTTGAAATGTAAATTTGGCAAAAAACTTTTTAAACATTAAGCAGAGCTAGTGTTTTCATTTAGGAATTATAGGTATTAAAAAAAAAACAAAGAAATAAAAGACCAGAGAAAGTCTCATTCTCATAACCACCTCAGAGATGATCGAAAAGTGAAAAGAAATATCTTCCGAACACCCATAACTTTAAATTATTTCTGTTCATAATACTCTATATATCATTTTCCATTATTATTTTATGCAATATGAAAATAATTTTTTGAATTTTCTTCTCTTATATATTTTGTGGTTTAGTGTTGTCAAAGTCTGTGTGCAAAACCAAAAAAAAAATGATAAACAGATCGTGTATAGGGGAAGTTTTTCCAACACCTTTTGAGATGCTCTGTGTTGGCAATTCATCCTCAGAACAAAAAAAATAAAACTTTTATCTCTTCTTGTCCTTTACAAGAAAATAATGCCATAACAACGTGATTTTCTTAGCAATCTTTTTTCTCCTCTTTACACACTAATTTACAATTTATTTTTATTTTCTCTCTTCTCCTTCTACCTTATTTTCTTTCTTCCTTTAAACACTTTTTAAATTTGACATCATATGTGTAAAAAAAAACAATATTTTGTGAGAAAAACACAAAAAAATCAAAAGAAACACACAAAATATTCTTTTGTATTGCAGAATAATTGAATAAATTACAAAAATATTGAGAGGTTATTCCAAAAAAACTAAATGCCTATGAAATAACTTGAAAAACTTTTTTCCTTATTTTTTAGGTATTATTGAAAAGGTGTTGTCATGTATATAAATGTCGTCTTATGTGTCTCGGTGTTGAATTTTCTTACGTATACCTATAATCAACATACTCTTTTATGTCTTATTTTTACCTCTTTATTTTTCATTTCGTTATTGTTTTCAATTAAAAAAAATACATAATCAACAGAAAAAAAAATTTATTGACAACTAACAAAATTCCCTTTCAGTCTGCAGATTGTACACAAACAGCTGCCGTCGACTAATAGGCTGCGCACAAAGCTTTTTCAGGATGAAACTTTTCTTAGAAGACTTCTGCAGTATTTTATTTTTCTTCGAAAAAGCTTCGTGTACAGCATATTTTGTTATTGAAAAATTTAAATTTAAGTTTCACTGATAAATTCTAGTAGAGAAATCGTGAGAAGAATAAAGGAATAAACTAGAGTTGTAATGTTTACACTCATTCTTGACATGTCATCAATCATTGTAGACGCCAAGTCATTTCAAAAGCTCTCCCTACTCGATATAGCCTCATAATTCTCATTGCAAAGTACGTTCCTATCGGTTGGAAGAGTTGCCTTGACAGAATTCAAGTTTTTTGACGTTAACTGTCAAGTAGATGTCATTAAAATGTCAAAACTTTAACATAACCTCAAGTTTAGAGATAAATTGATAGATTATCGTAGACTTCAAAGTAATTCTTCATATGAGGTTATGTCCGATTTGTCAAATTCAAATTCAAACTGACAGTTAACGCCTAGAAATTCCGAATAATTGAGAGCAACTTCAACAAATAGAAACGTACTGAAGCGGCTTTATCGCAATCTTTCTGGATTTTCCACTTTCCCAAGTGCAAAAGTCCATTGGGTTTGACAGTGACAGTTGCGAGATTATTAAGAAAATGCCAAGCTAAAGAAACAAAACAAAAAAAAAGTAATTTAACGACCACAAAGACACGCCATTGTATTGTCTATTTTAGGCGTTGTACTCTTCTCATCGGCGGTATATTTTGCGGAAGCTGGAAGCGAAAATTCCTTCTTCAAGTCTATACCAGATGCATTTTGGTGGGCTGTGGTTACCATGACTACAGTAGGATATGGTGACATGACGTATGATTTGTTCTCTCTTATTTTTCAAATTAATAATTTTTACATGGTTTTCTCCTTTCTTTCGTTTTTCATTCCGTCTGACTTGTCAAATTTAATAGAGCATTCACATATTAAAGATTTTGTTTTGTCAAACAGTCACATTCATTTTTTTTGGCCATTTTGTTTCTGTCCAAAATAAAAATTTTTAAAAAAGAAATATAATGAGGTATGCACTGTTGCTTTTGTTTTGGAAACATGGATCGAATTTCGATATGTCAAAATAACCTGAAAATGAAACGTCAAAAATATCTTTTGGAAACAGAATAATGTTTAATATGTCAAATATGACATTTCTAATGACAGATCTGTCGGTTTGACATACATACTTTTAAGTAAATATTTTTTAATATGAAAAGTATGTCGTGGAAATGTCAAAATTTGTGCATAAAAAATGAAATTAAGCTACGCTAACAATGCTTCGTTACTTTCTGAATTGTCAAGGACATGTTTGCAAAAACAAAAGTACCTCTGTATATTCCATAAGTCATTGGATATTCACATTTGACCTCTTCAAAAAAGAGAACATTAATAAAAGTAGATTTTTTCTCTATATTTGCTACATTAATCATTTTTATTCACTACTCATTTTCTGTTTTTGGGTTGTCATTTCAAATATTAAAAAAAACTCTTTTGACATTTGTCAAATATTTGTAATGGTGTGACAAGTTTTAGGTTTATTTTTGAGTTTTTTTTTCTACCATAATCTCTAGTTTTTTTCTTTTTTAATCTTTTAATTATCTAACTACCCACTTTTTATTAATCTCCCACAAGAATTTTCTTATTTACTTAGCCGACATTCTTGTGACAGTGAATTTTTGGAGTTTTGACATAGACAAATAGACATTTTGACAGCTGTCAAACTCGTAGCATAAATTAGAAGATGTCTCCAGAAATTCGCTGATCGCAAGCTTGCAATGTATTTTTTTGAACATCAACAAGATTTTAGAAAAAAATATTTAAAAAAGAAACTTTTATTTAAATTTACAAACTAGCATTTAAAATTGCATTAGGTCAATAATTTTTCACTGGATTTTTAGTTGTAATAGATATATTTTTTTATAGATAAAAGAGGAATTTTATGTGATTCTTTTTCCAGATTATTGCAAAATGAATTTTATGAAAAGAAAAGATTATTTTTTTCTTAGGTGATATTTTCATCACACAAGTTTTTCCGTTGGTCAGACATTTTGTTTTTTGTATTTTGTTTAACAAATATTTATTGTTTTATATGAGTCACAATTTAGAGGGCCTATTAGTTTTAATTATTTTTGTAATAGAACGCAGCGGAAAGTGTCTTCATTGTTGACAAAAAAGCGTCATCTTTACCTGCAAGAAGTGTTTTTCAATTGATTCTCAACTTTTTTTGGGTAATTTTGACGTCCAATGGAAACACCAACCACAAATTATTACACGTGTTTTTTAATTTCTTTTCTGTTCTAACTGTCATGTCTGATTTAGAGAAAGAGGGATTCACGAAAAAGCGAGCAAAATCATTATTTAAAAAAAAAGAAAAATTTATTTTATAATTTTTGTAATAATAATTTATTACATGTTATTCATTGGCAGCAAACCATACAACATAGTTGACAAGATATTTTACTAGAGAGATGTGCAGAAAATTCTTTGTTCAGTGATTATCATCGTGGACACAAATATACTTTGTTTTTATCTCTATTAACTAATAATTATTATTTTATTTTTTAATTCCTGGGATACACAAGAAAACACGAAATAAATTATTCAACTCTTAAGAAAAAATATATGCAGTATCATATAAATCTAAAACTTAATCAAACAGCACTATTATTCCTTATTTCTTTATTTTTCTATTAATAAGATGAGGGTTTATAATTTTTCTTTGAGGATTTATGGGGAATAATTCTTACACTTAACACTAAATTTCCTTGAATGACTTCCTTATTGTAATATTTTCTTTTCAATGTAAATTAAATGAAAGTATTTGTGTTGCTGTTGTTACAGTTCGATGTTGTCAATTTGTAACCTTTACAAAACACGACGGTGGTATGATTGACATTTAAGGATTACATTAATCCGAATAAGTGTAAATAGGTCGATGAAAGCACTTAACAATGAAAGCGAAAATTTGGAATTTTCAAACATTCACTTATTTGGAGCACAATAAAATAGGATTTTCACACAACTTGGATATCAATAAAATTACACTAGTATTCGATTTTCGAATTCTATTCGATAACTGAGATATAAATCAAGAACAACGTTTCGTAAAGCGTTTAATTAATTTAAAAATTAAACTTAAACTTTATTAAATTATGTAAATTAAATATCAATAAATCTAGAACATTCAAATATTAAATTCGCATCAGTTTCATAAGATCTAGTTCATCTAGAATTTCTTCTTGAGACGAAAACAAGGTGCACAGTAATTTATTTCTTTTCGAAAATTGAGTTTTTTAATAAAATGCTTTAATACTGGAGCAATATGGTATAGGGCATAGGGCACTGGGCGTACTGAGCAAATGAGATTTCGATCTTTCAAATATAAACAGTTTTTAAAAAACTTCTTGCAAAAATTTCCATTCAATTTTATCAGAATTATATTGACTTTTCAATTTAAAAAAAATGTATTTTTTGCAAAAGGCATAATTCAAGGAGCTTTCTCTCAACCAATGGGTAACTGACTTCAGGACACTCGAGGTGATCTGGTCAGAGAACCCATAGGGAATCCATGAAACCCATATTTTTCCTGGGAACCCAAAGATTCCATATCTTTTTTTAAGAAAATTCGGGGATCGGGGAACCCATACAGTATAAAATTTCCGGGTACTCGAGCCACTCTGATTGCTTCTGAGTTACCCTAGTTCACTTTTAAAAACGAGGGTAATTTAAGGGGAAATGTCCATTAATAGGCCAAAATTTAGCTGTTGTTCGCGATTTTTTAAGAAGGGACCGATCAAGAGTCTTGAAATTTTCGGTTTAGGTTTACACCAGTTTAAACATACTTAGAATACTTAAATTTTTTTTTTTCGAGAAAAAATATTACAAAAAGACTCACTAATGTGTACTCCAATATAACGGCTCGTCGCAGTACACCCTTATTTACGGGAAATCTGCAGCTCATAATTCCTGTTTAAAAAAAAATATTTAAAAAAAATTAATTTCCCAAAATTAAATAAATAAAATAGGTAAAATAATAAATAAATAGATAGATAAACTCAAATATTTACTTACTTAGATGGTGCAACGTCCCTTAATGCAACCGGGTCTCTCGCACTAACCTCCTCGTTTTCGTTACAATCTTACTTTTAATTCCATTGCAAATGATCCCCATCAGGATCGAAAGCTCTGGTCAACACCAAAAAAGTATTTTCAGGGTGACTACCTTTCACTGGCGATCACTGAAGACATCCACTCTGAATCCTTCCACTGATTCAAAACGATCCTATAACTCGGAATAAACATAATTGTTGAAAGAGATGGCAAAACGTTCCATCTTTGCGGAGTGCTCAACTCATGAGAAAGAGCTATTTGTGTATAATCGTTTCGCATGCTCTTTCGGTACATACCGCTATACTACCGAATAAATTGATAGATGAATTAGAAAAAAAACATTTGTAAATTAGAAACTGATTAGGAAAAGTGGGTTTTAAAATATTTTAGCAGGAGCTACAAGCCTACGTCGAAGGAATACCTCTTCGATAGGGAACCCCTATTGACAGTTTTGTCAAAATATTGAAATTTATTTAATGTATCTAACAAAATGCAAATAATATGACGTTTTTTCATTAATTTACGTTTTTCGATATGGATAAGTGTTCAATTTCGTATTTCAAAAGGTACAAAGTAGGGTGTCAATAGGTCCTCCTGACATGAGTTCTTAAAGTGTCAATAAGTGTTACTTTCACCCTACAGACAAATAAAATAAATTATTATATTACTGGTATATTACCGATTCACTACTGATCAAGTCCAATACATACGCGTTGGAAATTTTAAGATCTTTCGAAAAAATTGAATTTAAGCAAATCGGTTACAAAGTAGGCCTTCTAAAGTGGTTAAACATTGATATTCGAAAATTCGATTTCGAAATGGTTTTCGACCATAGGTGTCCAAGGACGAAATATTCGCTTTGAGTAATTTTAAAGCATATTCGAAAATGAAAGAAATCATAGAAGTCGTTTTCGAAACAAATCAAAAGAAAACATGGTTTTCTTTTCCCATGTTCCTATGTTTCCTATATGTTTCTAGCGTGCCGAAAAAACTTTGGAGTTTATTTGGTATTTTCTGTTATGCCCAACGCACAATAACTTTTGTTTTGTAAACATGTTTTTGACATTTCAATGAGAGTGAGTGAGATCTAGATCTAGTCATCTCGCTCATTCTCATGAGAAATTTTGAAAACATGTTTACAAACAAAAGTTATTGTGCGCTGGTCATTATTGTGGAATGAATTAGTAAAAAATAAAAATACAAAATAAAAGCCAATTTAATATGGAATGGGCAACTGAAAACCCCAAATTGGCAACCTACGTAGTTTCGGAGATATCTCGTGAAATGTGTACGAAAAGAGGGAAAAATTTACACTAAAACTGGTCGCATTTTTCAGAGCTAATGTCGCCCCGTTGGTTTTGGGGGGAATGAGCTGGGTGAGAGAAAAAAAGACAGGTCTAGATAATGTTGACTTACGAGGGGGTCGCCTAAGACCAGAAGTCAATATCTCTTACCGTTTAGCCTTGTGCCGTGTCATAAGTTGAAAAAAGTGGATTATATAACTGATCTCTCTTTGAGTTCGAGCAGTAAAATGGCACTCATGGGTAGCTTAAAATGGACAGGGTAATTCTTCCATTTCGAGAATGATTCAAAAGTAACATACGAGTACACGAATCTCACAGTAGAAATAAAATAGTTTTATTGTGAGAATTTTACGAGCTTTTCTTCAATGTTAAGTGTATTTATGTACAGAAAATCGTCAATCAGAGCAAGTGATACTTAAATCATCCAGTTTTTTCTTCAGTGGAGATAGGAAAATTTCCTATCTCCTGTTAGTTTAAAAAAAAATAAAAAGTAAAATAGTTTTATGTTTCCAAATATATCAAGGTTCCACTAGAGGAATGTAAGCATGGTTCGCACAGAGTGAACCTTCAAACGATGCGAATTTTCCCCTTGTTTGGAAAGAGCTGTTTTACGATTTCTGATCTCGTCTCACGAGGTTAATAATTATCTATCTTATAGGGCTACGAAGTGACGATCTAGCTCTTTGTCAACAAAGAGAAAATACTGTGTTCGAACCAGGCCTGCATTCCTCTATAGAATTTCCTTAGCAAGACTTATGCTACAAATAGAAAAAATTTCATCTATTATTCGGATTAAATCCCTCATTCGTTTGATTCGAATGACTCAGTCATACCACCACTGAAAGTTGAAAACAGTATTTTATATCCTCGTTATTTTCACAATAGTTCCTGATCCCACAAAACTAGAACACAATAATAAGTCTTCCCTAGAAGAGCTACATAATAATTTGAAACACAAGACAAATAATTCATCGTCAATAACTTGAGAGAAACAAAGAATTTTCTTCCGACAATTATTTTATTTTGTTTTTTTTTACAAAAAAAAAAGATTGATAAATTGTATCAGCATTTTCTGTTGTCATCAAAATAGTTCCTCATGAGGAAACTCAATTTTTGTGAAAGCTTTTCTTTTTGGTTTAAGTAGCTTTTGAAAGGAATTTCTATGTAATTCTGTTTTCTTTAGATGTGGGTTGAAGCTAGTGAAAAAAAAAATGGGTGGTTGACAATCATGTTGATGAGTAGTTCTGCGAATTGGAACAGAATCGCAAGATTGCATTGAATTATATTTATTGCATCGAGCTTGCATTTCAGCATGATATGCTTATTTGAGTGTTTTCTCTATGTAAAATAAGTGGAGCTTTTGCTGTGCCAAATGTGCAAGACATCTAACCCTCTGGAAGACTTAATATGTGATGTCTTTGGCAATTGCATTGAAAGCATGCACGCTATGGAGCTTTTGATTTCTATTCTTGTCTTATCCTTGCCCCAAAGCTCTTTTTTTGGTTTTTTTCAAATCTTTTCCATATGCTTTGATTTTCACTCTTTCTTCATCCTATGCTTATTTTCTCTTCACTGGATTTTTTTTTTGATCTTAAACCATACGAGATTTAAACCATAAGATTGTTTTCCTCATTTCTTCTAACCAAAAAAAAAACAAATTTTCTTTGCATTTAATAATCACACAAAAAACATTTTTTAATACAAAAAGAATTTAGTATTTGAGAAGTGAGACTTTTCTTCTCCATTTGCCAATTGGTCTACTTTTTTTTTCAAATGACAAAAAAAAATCTAAATAAAATGCAGCAGATTGAGAACTTGCGATAAAAAACGAAAAATTCATTCCCAAGTACTGTTGTTGCTTACAACAGATGAGAATAAAAGTTTTACGTGACATTCAGCTCTGTTCTAGCTTGAAAATACGAGAAAGATGAAATTATGTGCTGCGCACAAATAATTTTTCTTTATTAACAAATTTATTTGACATTTTTATAAGACAGAAACAGCTATTACTGTTCAAAATACCTTAAAAATTGGATAAAACATAAAATTGATTTCTTTAAATTATTAATAATGCACATCTTAATTTATTTTGTAAACAAATGTCTTACATCTTTACTAAACAAAGTGGTTAAAATCGAAACAAATTAGAAATTTACTTCTTGAAAATGCTAAAGAGAATAAAGTTATGATTGCACAATTTATCTTGTTTTTTAAGCAAGTTTCGAATGCATTTTCAAAACAGAATGAGTTGTGCGTACCCTATTACATTTCAAAAATTGTTGAAATTAATTTACGACAGAAAATTTCCAAATTATCTATTTTCAAGCTACATCAGAACGAATTGTTTTGGCTTTTTTATACTTAAATATAAGAATTTTTTCTTTTAAAAAAATCACAATTTTTTAATTCTACGTTCTGTTCTCTTGCCATTTTTTAATTTCCATTCAGAATTTTTTCTCACATTGCATTTTAAAATGGAAGCTAAATTGAATAAATACTAATTTATTCTTTCTTTTTCTCTATTTTCTCATCCAAAAATTTTTCTCCACGAAAATACAAAACGAAAAAATAAAAAAAAACAGACCTGTCGGTGTGTGGGGTAAAATTGTGGGATCATTATGTGCCATTGCTGGTGTATTGACTATTGCACTTCCGGTACCAGTTATTGTCAGCAACTTCAATTACTTTTACCATAGAGAAACGGATCAAGAGGAGATGCAGAGCCAAAACTTTAATCACGTTACTAGCTGTCCATATTTACCTGGAACTTTGGGTAAAAATCTTATGGGCTTCGCACATATGCCTTTGCTATGTAAACATGTTCAGAAATGTTTAGTGAGAGTGAACAAAATTTCCATCCATTCTAGTAATCTTGCAGCTCTTAACTCAAAACCGAAAACATGTTTACAAAACCAAAAGCAGTTGTGCGTTATCCATTATAGTAAACAAAATGGAATTGAGTCAGAACTAACGATCTTTCTTTAACCTTCCAGGACAACACCTGAAGAAATCATCACTGTCTGAATCCTCATCGGATATGATGGATTTGGAGGATGGCGTCGAAAACACGCCAGGCTTACTGGCAGACCCGCAGGCGCGATTAGCTCCGTTTTTGGGGGCACATACGATCACGGAGAAGCAGCAGCAGCAGCAGAATTGCTGCAAACAGCCAGCGACTGGGCAACGCCACAATAGCGCACTTGCTGTTAGTATCGAAACCGATGTCTGACTACTGGGTGAGTGTGCTTGAGCTTCCTTCTCCTAGACCAGCCTTCTACTTTTTTTCTTTCTGTTGTCTTATGTTGCAAACTCCCACGAATCAAACTGCTGATCACATTGAATTAACATTGCTCAAATGACCCTAATTTAGGTGATTCTATACTCAAAAATTGTATAGTTCCATCAAACGTAAAAGCAACTAAACGGCTAAGGTTGCGCGCCATCTAGATGATCCGGTGATATCTATTTGCAATAGGGTAAAATGAGGTAATTTGGAACCATTTACAATTTGGGACATATGAGATATTCTCACTGTTTTATGTATTCAAAAGGAAGAAAAGCTCTTCCTTTACTTCTTAATCGTCTCTTTCTTGTATTTCACGGTCTTTGTTTCCTCTTTGCTTATCTATAACAGTAAGAAAATCACAAATGTCCCAAATTGTAAATGGTTCCAAATTACCTCATTTTACCCAAATGTATAACTTTTGTAGGGAAAACTGGGCAGTAATAAAGTTAAGGTAGTTCTAAATACTTTAACAAATTTTATCAAATTTAAAACATCATTGATTAATCATATTCGAATATGAATGTTTATGTCTAGCTTAATGTGAAGGACAAACTGACTTGTATATGACCATTGTATGATCAATACGTTAGAAGTATTAGAACATAGTTTGACTAGTGAAAGAGCAACATCTCATGCGTGTTTGTTCAATATTTGATTAAGACATAACCAGAATATGATCAATATTTGACTAGTTTTTGAGCAGAATTTGATTACACAAAAAAAATATTTTGTAAAATTATTCGTAAATGTTTGTGAAGTCCTGTGGAGGACTTACGAAATGCTTGTGAATCGTATAACCCACAAACAAGTTCGTAAAATGTTGTACTTTTTTCACAAACATTGTTCGTAAAATGATCATTTGACGAACATTTTTTGTACTTTTACAAACATTTGTTCGTAAATTTTCGTAAACACACAAAAAATGTTGCTAAAATTTTGTCATTTGTTCGTATTTGTTCGTAAATTGTTCGTAAAAGTGGCAAAAATTTACGAGCAAATACGAACAAATGACAAAATTTTACGAACATTTACGAACAAATGTACAAAAGTACAAAAAATGTTCGTCAATACATTCGTGTTAATTAATAGCGTTAATTGCATCAAAATTTTCAACAATTAAATATCTACCATATCTCTTCTAAAAAAGAGTGAAAAAAGAAATCTATAAGACACCATTTCCTTATCTTAACATCGTGGATGGACTTCAATATTATCACATGGATAGTAATTTTCATTTAAAATACTTACTAATAGTAAAACCATTCCTTAATCTTCAACTTTTGCCCAAACATATCACTTTTTGGACCAGAGGGTGTAGAATTTATGAGTATAGTATATGAAATATTCTACTATCGTGTTAAATTTATCAATTGTCTAGTACAAACATAAACATTTTGTATAAACATTTTTCGGACTCCGATAGAGTCACCGAATCCAATGGAGTCAACAGGCCTGGAAATAATTAGTTGACTCTATCGAGGTCCCACTGTACTATTCTTCTCTAAGCTTTCTGTGCTCTACATACGATCTACAGTAGCTAAACAGGTGATTAATTCAATATTAGAACAATTTTCATTTAGAAAAAAAACAAAACAGGAAACGCTAACAGTTTCCGGAAAGTTATGATCGAAGGAAGAGATTTCATTTACATAAATTTAAATGAAAATCGTTCTAATATCGAATAAATCACCCCTTCAGCCACTGAAGATCTTGTGTACAGCAAAAAAAGTCCAGGAAAGATAAATATTTATATTATGGGCTGAACTTTTCTTTCCATCCAGTAATCACCGGACTTTTCCTTTTAACTCATTGAAATAACTGGAATGGTCACTGAAAAAAGCAGGACTGAGCTTAATGTTCTAGGTTTCATAAAATGAATTCGTTATCACAGAACCTAATGCGGGTTTCAGACCTAAGGCTTAGCCATATGGCTTAACTTCTCTAATTTCTTATCAGTCAAGATTTTTTGGAAAATTTTGACTTAGGCTTGGATTATTAAGGGCAAATGACCTATTACATTTTGAAAAATCAATAAAATCGGTTGCTGTTTAAGGTTTTGAGACCCTCCGGAACTGGGCTAAACCTCTAGTCTGAAGACGGTCTAAGGGCGCAATTCTGAAGTGCTCCTAGTCGTGATTAGTAAGTCTAGTCTCACTACTAGCTATACATGTTGAGAAAAAATTAGCAATATTTCAGTAAGTTCAGGATATCAAATACAATTTTAATGAAGAAAAAATATTTTTAAAAAAAACTGCTAGATTCATTTACATTTAAGTTTGTTGTGGTAAATAGTAAAAGCCAATCGATATCTCAATCGATTCTAAAATCTAATATGTTATCGAGTAGAAATTGAGTAAGGAAAACTTTAATCACACGTCACTGAAGTGAATTCAAGTAATTATGTGTTCTACTTTCTCTCTGTTTATCAAAAATTGCGTCAGTATTGTAGAAAAAAATCAGTAATTTCCCTAATTTAAGTAGTTTTCCAAAAGTAAAATTTGCGTCACTGAATCGTAAATATTTTAGCTATTTTCCTATAAGAAAGATAACTTAATATAGGGTCGGAGGAACGTCTGTTCGACAGGGAACCCCTATTGACACTTTTGTCAAAATGTTGAAAGTTATTTAATGTATCTAGTAAAATATAAGTTATATCACGTTTTTTCTGTAATATACCTTTTACTATAAACAGAGATGTTCAAATTTCATATCCCAAATAGTACAGTGTAGGGTGTCATATTCTAAAAAGCAACTTTTGGAAACTACAAAAATTTAATTGAATAATGTTTTAATAATTCTGTTACCTGAAAATAATTCCAACTTTCAAAAATTTTACTGGGAAATCTTTTTCTGTGATTGAAAAATTAAAAAATTTGTTTACCAATACGTAAAATTTTTACGTTTTTGGCTAAAAGACTAGAGATAACCTCGCATTCCATAATGGCACAAAGAAACGTTTTTGTTTAATAGTTATATTTAAATTCACAACTTCGATGGTATGGACATGTTCAGCGCATGGATAGAAAAAGATTCCCCAGAAAAGCTATGCAAGCCATTGTGAGAAGGCGTCGACCTCGAGACAGACCTAGGACAAGGTGGCTGAATCAAATTCAGAATCTTGCCTTGGAACGCCTTGGGATCGAACCCGAACATCTTCCTGAAGTGGCGAAGGATCGACAAGCGTGGGCTGCTAAATTGGATGTCATGGGCCCGCGACCCCAATAGGGATAAGCGGTTGAAAATGAATGCATGAATGAATTTAAATTCTGGTTATTCATTAAATTAAAGGTTAGCCGGATTTTTATGTTTTGGTACATTTTCGATTCGTCTTAAAAATGTTATCAATTTACTAAACAAATCAAAATACGGTAGATCTGTATCCCCTTACTTAATAGAAGTCACACAGGTAATCATAAAAATCAAATTTTTTTTAAAATAATTCTAACAGAGATATTTAGTGAAACTGAGTTATCTTTTACAATTTCCAAGGAGCGATAATTATAATTTGAATATCCCGTTAAAACATATTTGCGATTCTGAAAGGATGTACTGCAAACCTTTTTCTGTAAATTCGAAAAATAATTTTATACCAAAACGTTATGTTTTTGCATTTAAGGTTAACCCTTTAACGACGAGACAGTTTTCGCGGACTGAAAATCAGCAATAAAAATGAAACAGATATACAAAATCAGTTAAAGGTCTCACATCTAGTCTTAGAAAATCCAACAGAGTCTGATTCGGTGTATTTTTTACCTCTATGAGCGATAGGAACAAAAATAGCCCAAAAATTTAAATAATTTTTCTGACAATACCAATGAATGATAATTTTCACTTTAATGAAAAATATTATATTTGAGTATTCTAGTTTCTTTTTCCAAAACGGTTTTGCATAAAAAAAAATTGGAAGTATAAAAAATAACGAAAATTAATTTTCATTATGACATTTTAAAAATTCGTCACTTTTAAGCTTAAAAAATTATTATTTAGCAAAGAGCTGGAGACTTGCAAAAGATATCCTAGATTCCTTCAACCTTCTACTTTGCAAAAACGTGCAAACATAAGGAAAAAATAACTTTAGGTAGTCAGGAAAAATTATTTTCTTTATGGGACACTGGTGTTCCAATCGTCCTTAAAGGGTTAAGAGACTCAACCTTACATTCCAAAATAACTAAAGGCAAGATTTTTGAACAAGTCTTATTTAAATTATGATTATTCGAAAAGATTTACCTCGTTTTTTTTAAGTTTAGGTATATTTTGGAAACTCCAAAAACACGATTTTTTTTAAACTATAAAATATCAAGAAACTTCCAGATATTAACAAATTATTGTAAATGAGGAAAAAAATCAAAACAAGTCATATTTAATATCTTTAAAATGGTTTTAATTAGGTCTTAGTCATAAAAAAGAATTAAACAAAATTATATTAGAAATTTTAAATAGGAAAACAAATTTTTGAAGCAATTTTTTTACATAAAAATTATCGAAAAAATATCTAAAATGTCGCTTTTCAAATTCGATCAGCTGCAATTTATTTTGAAAAAGAACTTATAAAATAAAAGGTAATTAGTTTTTATTCTACTTCAGTTGCTTCAGTAGTAGGGGCAGTAGGGCACCTTTGAAATGGAGTACCGTTGAAATTAAGATTTTCTCTCTAATTTTTAAATATAACTAGACTTTACCATGATATAATTTAGCTTTATAAACAAATTGTGATGGTAAATTATATTATGATAAGCCTTAGTTTCTATTAAAAATGGGTGAAAGAATCCTAATTTCAAAGGTACTCTATTTCAAAGGTGCCCTACTTCCCCCTAAAGAAATGGTTATTGATAGGGGAAAGTGCCCATGCTTTGCATAGTCCCAAGGATCATAATGACTGAATTTTTATCTTGTTTTTCAATAAATGTAAACCATCGCACCCATATTTTAAAAACCAGAGGTAGGTGTCCAGTTTTTAAAATATATTGCGAAGTCACATTTATTCAGAAATTTTGGAAAAAATTTAGTCATTATAAAGCTTGGGACCATGCAAAGCATGGGAACTTTCTCCTACTCCAAGATTGTATGAAAATTGATGTCATTTCGTGTGATATCACAAGAAAAGCAGCATAAGGTCCAAAATTATCTTCTTCAAAATGATCTAATCGTAAAGAATTAATCGCAGCGACAGCAGTGGTACTTCCGTAGATCAGATTAATATTTAAATATATTTATAAATTCTTAGTGGTTAGTTCTGCGCCAGATATAAATAAAAATAGTTCATTAACACTTTAGATATGATCACCAGAAATTAGTTTCTCAAAAAAAATGACTCATAAATTAGTTATAGTTTTATTTACAGCAATTTAGGTTAACCGCAAATTCAAATAAATGCCACAGAAGTTTTATCTTCAGAGATCTTCTATCAAGATCAGAATTTTGTAGTCTTTAATTTCCAAAGTCTAAATATAGAATTATTCCCGAGGCAAATTCACCATTTTATGCTCCAATAAAATGCTGTTCAAATATGAATTTCAAGATCAAAACATACATTGATTTAATGGTAATCGAGCCTCTATGGTCTAAATAAAAACAAGAGCAATGTTAAGAAAGAAAGTGATCAGCAGTTTTTGGTTTGTGTGGATGAGAATCTCTTAAGCGATCATTTCTAGGGGAAAATTCACAGCTTTTCTCAGTGCGCCAAACTGAGAAGCAGCACAATTAAAAAAAAGAATCTTCTACAGCATCCTGTAGCACCTTCCAGAAAACTTTTGAGTAAAATCTCAGTAAAAGAAAAATTTTGAAAATCACCAAAAGCACCCTTTTTCACCCTTCAACACTTGTCGATAATTTTGAGTTTGCAAACTAATAGCTTGAAGTGTTTATATTACCATATTTATTTTTATACAATAGAAAATGAGAAAAACCTCTCCACCCTTGTGCCATGTTTTTCCCCGAGCGTGTTTTATGCCCTTGGAAAAAAAAGTCAAGCATTTTTAGGGCCAGAGAAAATTCTGAGTGTCTCATTTTTAGTTGTTCTATAATTGGACTTGTGAGATCTAAAATTAAATTCCTGCAATGGTGGTTTGAGGAATATCGTACCACTAACTACGCGTGACTCAGTCTTTTTTTCATCTTCTTCTTCTTGGATGCCTTATGGAAGTCTCCAGTGTTGCGATTTGTTCACTGGAGCATCCATTTTCCAGCGCGACACAATTTTAAAAGTCCTCATTTGAGGACATACACACCAAACTCTCATATGGAGCTCTTGAGTCAAGGGGCTGTCAACTAAGCGAATCACAGACTTAATTCCATTCAAATATTTCAGGAAAAACGAATAAGACTTTTTGAGAAATACCATTTAATTGTATTATTTCAACAGAAAGTATTTTGTGAAAATTAGGGGAATGTAGGCATGGTTCGCACAGAGTGAACCTTCAAACGATGCGAATTTTCTCTTTGTTTGCAAACAGTTGACCTACCATTTCTCACCTCGTTTCATGAGCTTAATAATGTTCTATCTTATGGCTAAGAAATGACAAACTAGCTCTTTGCAAACAAAGAAAAAATTTGCGTTGTTTGAAGGTTCACTCTGTTTGAACCATGCCAACATTCCCCTATACGATACTAAAATTAATTTTAAAATTAATTTATTAATAAGCTGAGACAAAAACCAATTACGCTAACCAAGAAAATATTCCATTGGCTTACTATACTAATTCTCACTTTTCTTCTTAATACAAATAAAATTTTCACTTGAATATTGTTAATATTTATTTGAGAAATTACTTGTAAATACGTATTTAAAAACTTAGTTCAAAGCAAATTAAGTAAGCTAAGACTCCAACCAAGTATTAGAAAAATCATCGTTTAGTCTACACACAATACTCTTTTTTTGTTTCTAAATATTATTAATATTCTTTAATTGAATTTCGTCTGCTACATTCTAAATTGACAGTAATTAAATGAAAGTCACGTATTACTAAAATTAGTTTAAAATTGATTCAGTGATCTAAGACACAAACCAGATAGATAGAGGAGTCGCAGATCGAACTATCAATGATAGCCTCAATTTTCTTGTTCCTTAATAGAAATAAAATTATTATTTGAATTTTCTACAACATTCTATCCTTGACCAATAAAATATTCCAGATTGAGAATTAAAGTATTTTTTTATTTTTGATGTGTCTCGGCCCTCGGCTTATTTTGTAAATTTTAACGTGCAATTTTTTCGAATGACATTATATTTTTTTTTTACTTTTAAAAGAAATTACCTTATAAGGGAAGAGTACCCCGGATCGGAATGTTAAGAGACATGCTCCATATTTAGTTAAAAATATAATCCACAAAACATTATTTGGTATTTTTATGTTTGCTAATTGATACATTAGTGATCCCTTTAACTATATCTGTGCTTTTGAATTTTAAATTTGTACATTAAATTAATAAAAAATATGTGTAATTGCAAACTTGCACTCTGTACCTCGGATCGCCAGAAATTTAATCAAGTGTCTCAGGGAAAATTGGTTTTATAAATTAAATTTAAGTTAATGCACTGTATTCTTGTAAGAGTTAAATGGTAAAAGGTAGCTAATAATTTTTAAAAAATCATTTAATTTGGAGCAACAATGTGGTATTAACCTGACGATCCGAGGAACACTGCCGATCGCTGGTACACTTCCCTTATCTCTATAATATTAAAATAAATTCGAAAATAGTTAAAAAAAAAAAAATACATCTGCAATTAAGAAAGAAAATTTTTGCGTTCTTGAGTATTTAATAGACTCATGCATACTATATTTTATACTGCAAAAAATCAAAGATCGTTTAAATTAAAGCAGTTTTTAAATCTAGAGAGAGTGTCCTATTTTGTATCCTTCGAATCTCGTCTAACTTAGACAACTTTCCCCTTCCGATTTAAAAAGGTTTGAAGAAAGGCTGAAGGTTTATTTAATAAATGCCCTAATTTTCTTGAGGTTGTTTCTTAAAGCACAAGTCAACAAAGCGGTAACACAGATGTGATAACGTAGTTCATGGTTTTGATTTCCCAATAAAAAAAATAATGGATTACATGTTTCTAAGGCTCCACATGAATTCTCTGGATTTCTTGTAAATTACCAGACTTTCTTCTAGAGTTCTTCAGATTAACTACCCTTTCTGGATTTGTTTAGATTCTTCGGAATGCCCATGGATTGACTGGATTTTTCGTGGGTTTCCCCGCAAGTACTCACATTGACTTAGGGATCTAAGTAATGCAAGAGTAATCCAGAGGAACTGGGAAACCTGGGAAGCCAGTGAAAACTTAGTTGATCCAAGAGGAAACCTTGGAACACTCGGATGTTTGCAAGCAATTGGGGCTCTCAATGGGAATCCAGTCGATCTTCATTGTCCTAATTCATATGCTTTCACTGTGAGTTTCGAGATCTCTTCCTGATTCACCGGATTCCAGGGGATCTGAAGTAGCTAGGAAACCCACGAGGAACTCAATCAATCCTAAGGCAATCCGTAGATAACGTGGGTAGTCCGAACAATAAAAACGGTTCAGCTGATTAACTTGGTATTTCCCGGATTTTTTATAAATTAGCTGGGACTGTACATGGGCTTCTCGTGTTCTAAAGTAGACTTGGAATTGCGAATTTAAAGAATGCAAGGGTAATCCAAGGAATTTGAAGAACTCGAAATACCCACGAAGAGCTCAGTCAATCCTCGAGAAATTTGTAGCACATGCGGGTCAAGCTAACACAGAGAAAATTTTTCAAGTATCCAGATTCAATACCCATGGTATTGATTTTAATCCCACCATTTCAATACCAAAATTATCCCAAATTTTCTTGAAAATAGGTGCATATTGGGATTGATTTTAATTTCTAGAACAAAGTTAAGAAATATTGGGATTACTTTTAGGACATATTGGTATTAAATTTATGAAATTAATTTTTTGAGGAGGAAATGGTATTGTTTCTATCTCAATTTGAGATTGAATTTTAGAATTCGTGGGATTAATTTAATCCCATTGCAGCATTGATTTTTGAAAGTCATTATTTATTAGGAAACAGTATTAATTCTATCCCATTCTGGTATTGATTCTATCCTATTTTGGTATTGATTCTATCCCATTTTGGTATCGATTCTATCCCATTCTGGGATTGATTCTATCCCATTCTGGGATTGATTCTATCCCATTTTGGGATTGATTCTATCCCATTCTGGGATTGATTCTATCCCATTTTGGGATTGATTCTATCCCACTCTGGGATTGATTCTATCCCATTTTGGGATTGATTCTATCCCATTTTGGGATTGATTCTATCCCACTCTGGGATTAATTCTATCCCACTCTGGGATTGATTCTATCCCACTTTGGGATTGATTCTATCCCATTCTGGGATTGATTCTATCCCATTTTGGGATTGATTCTATCCCGCTCTGGGATTGATTCTATCCCATTCTGGGATTGATTCTATCCCATTCTGGGATTAATTCTATCCCATTCTGGGATTGATTCTATCCCATTTTGGGATTGATTCTATCCCATTCTGGGATTGATTCTATCCCATTTTGGGATTGATTCTATCCCACTTTGGGATTGATTCTATCCCATTTTGGGATTGATTCTATCCCACTCTGGGATTGATTCTATCCCATTCTGGGATTGATTCTATCCCATTCTGGGATTAATTCTATCCCATTCTGGGATTGATTCTATCCTATTCTGGGATTGATTCTATCCCACTCTGGGATTGATTTTATCCCACTGTGGGATTAATTCTATCCCACTCTGGGATTGAGTCTATCCCACTCTGGGATTGATTCTATCCCATTTTGGGATTGATTCTATCCCACTCTGGGATTTATTCTATCCCATTCTGGGATTGATTCTATCCCATTTTGGGATTGATTCTATCCCACTCTGGGATTGATTCTATCCCATTTTGGTATTGACTACCCCATTTTGGTATTTTGGTGTGTACACTGTATCCACTGCAGCCCTTTTGCACTAATAACCAGGCAAAAGACAGCATACACTCAGACTTCACTTTAAATACAAAACACTCGCACAAGACACGTCATTACCATCTTCCTTCCCAAACCGATTCCAAAAGGACTATAGCAGACCTGTGGTCGTTAAAAGTCGTGTAATATCGGAAATTTTGTGTTGATAGTTCTAATGGAAATTGCAAATTGACGTTCTGGTAACACTAATCCCGCTCATTCACGGTGCCATGATGAATATTTTTGCGCCAAAAAGACATAATAGGCATAAAAACTCATATTGAAAGAAATTGTCTTCTTGATATCTTTGTCTGAAGACGGATAGCTGTCCACTAAACACCCTTTTACTTGAATCTTGCAGAAATACAAAGAAATTAAAAGCAAATATCACTTCAAATGGAAAGTTCTTAAATCGCGCGCAATTCAACTCGAGAGAGAGATAGAGACACAAATAACTCACTTGACAAACGTCTGGAGGCGCTGCGGTTGCAAAAAATCTCTAAAATGCCACAAAATATTTTCTTCTCTATTTTATGCTTCTTAGCAGGTTATGTACCTTCTTCTAATATGTACTTTTGCATTCCTTATTAACCAAAGTAATGTTGTACCAAAGGATTTTTCTCAAACCTATCCTGAATTTTGAGACATATGAGTCTTCCACCTCAAAATTTCATCCCAATGTTTTTGCTGTAATATCGACAATAATCTACGATTAACTCAAATAACTGTATTGAACTAAATTATTAAAAGCATTTTCTTGTGAAAATGACTTAACTTTAAGGAATTAAACAATTTTCACATTAAAAAACCTGTCATTCTTTCTACGTGAATTTTCGCGGCATTTCGAAGAATTCCAACAGGCACCACCAAATACTCTTCGGCTTTTCTTTTAGCTCAGGTCTGGACTATAGGGTATTGATTTTATCCCACTGAGGTATATATTCTACGATACTATGGTATCAGTTTTATATTATTAAGGTATCATTCTCATTCCCGATGGGATAGAATCAATCCCAGAGTGGGATTGAATCAATCCCAAAATGGGATAGAATCAATCCCAGAGTGGGATAAAATCAATCCCAAAATGGGATAGAATCAATCCCAGAGTGGGATAGATTCAATCCCAGAGTGGGATAGAATTAATCCCAGAGTGGGATAAAATCAATACCAAAATGGGATAGAATCAATCCCAGAGTGGGATATATTCAATCCCAGAGTGGGATAGAATTAATCCCAGAGTGGGATAGAATCAATCCCAGAGTGGGATAGAATCAATCCCAAAGTGGGATAGAATCAATCCCAGAGTGGGATAGAATTGATCCCAGAGTGGGATAAAATCAATCCCAGAGTGGGATAGAATCAATCCCAGAGTGGGATAGAATTAATCCCAGAGTGGGATAGAATCAATCCCAGAGTGGGATAGAATCAATCCCAGAGTGGGATAGAATCAATCCCAGAGTGGGATAGAATCAATCCCAGAGTGGGATAGAATCAATCCCAAAATGAGATAGAATCAATCCCAAAGTGGGATAGAATCAATCCCAGAGTGGGATAGAATTAATCCCAGAGTGGGATAGAATCAATCCCAAAATGGGATAGAATCAATCCCAGAGTGGGATAAAATCAATCCCAGAGTGGGATAGTGGGATAGAATCAATCCCAGAGTGGGATAAAATCAATCCCACAGTGGGATAGAATCAATCCCAGAGTGGGATAGAATCAATCCCAAAATACGATAGAATCAATCCCAAAGTGGGATAGAATCAATCCCAGAGTGGGATAGAATTAATCCCAGAGTGGGATAGAATCAATCCCAAAATGGGATAGAATTAATCCCAGAGTGGGATAAAATCAATCCCAGAGTGGGATAGAATCAATCCCAAAATGGGATAGAATCAATCCCAGAGTGGGATAAAATCAATCCCAGAGTGGGATAGAATCAATCCCAGAGTGGGATAGAATCAATCCCAGAGTGGGATAGAATCAATCCCAAAATGGGATAGAATCAATCCCAAAGTGGGATAGAATCAATCCCAGAGTGGGATAGAATTAATCCCAGAGTGGAATAGAATCAATCCCAGAGTGGGATAAAATTAATCCCAGAGTGGGATAGAATCAATCCCAAAATGGGATAGAATCAATCCCAGAGTGGGATAAAATCAATCCCAGAGTGGGATAGAATCAATCCCAGAGTGGGATAGAATCAATACTGGAGTACCCTAAAGTCAATACTGAAATTATATGAAATTAATCCCACAATGGGATGAAATTAGATACTCATTGTGCTGTAATAAAGGAAATTCAAGCAGTCCCGTGGCGCAACTGGCTAAGGCGTCGACTCTCAAGTGAAGATTTGCTGAAAAGTTGTGAGATCGAATCTCGGCCGATGCAAAAAAATGGATTCTTGGTTGGACTTTGCGAAAATCAATACTACATTGGAATGAAATTAATACCAAAATGGGATGAAAAAATCAATACTTGGAGTACTCCAAAATCAATACCAAATGGGGATGAAAATCAATACAAAAAATAGGATGAAAATACCCTAAAATCAATACGAAAATTGGGATAAAAATATCCTGAAATCAATACGGAAAATGGGATAAAAACACCCTAAAATCAATACCAAGATGGGATAAAATTAATACCACAATACCCTAAAATCAATACTAACGAGGTATTGATTCCAAGGAATATTTTTTTAATCAATACCTAAATACCTTAAAATCAATCCCAGAATGGGATAGAATCAATCCCAGAGTGGGATAGAATCAATCCCAGAGTGGGATAGAATCAATCCCAAAGTGGGATAGAATCGATCCCAAAATGGGATTAAAATCAATACCAGAATGGGATAGAATCAATACCAAAATGGGATAGAATCAATACCAGAATGGGATAGAATCAATACCAAAATGGGATAGAATCAATACTCATTGCGATTGAAATTTAATTATTTTATGGTATTAAATCAATGACAGAGATTTTCTTGAATTTAATCCCAAAATACCCTAGAATTTAATACCACGAGGTATTGGAGCCCTTTTAATACCAAAAGTATCCAAAAAAGTATTGATTCTAGGGTATTTTTTTTCTCTGTGAAGAAATTGAGTTCCTTATGAATTCTTTTTTGCGGGTTCTTTTCAAATTCTTCAGATTATCCGTGATTTCGCCAGATTTTAAAGCGTTCACCTATGAATTCCTTGAGTTTTTTTCTTGATCTAACCGAATTTTCCGTGGGTACTTTGAGTTCTAAGTTATCTTGGAGTTAGGAACTGAAGGAACACAAAGATAATCCAAGGTATGTAAAGAAATCGTGCAACCCGCAAAGAACTCAGTCAATACGAGAGGAACGCGTAGAGCGCACAGATAATCCTAATTAATTGGGATACCCAATAAGAGTCCCTTCAATCTACCTTCTGCGAGATCACAAGAGTTTATCGTGGGCTTGCAGGGTTTCTCTTTGATTTATCGTAAGTGTGGATGACCTTGACACCCCTGTTCGTAAGCTTTTCTTTAAATCTAATATTTAAGAACAGTCTTCACCGATTAGACATGGTAGATCGGATCGGTAAAGACCATCATTAAGTTCTAGAAGTAAAGAAAAGTTTACGGGATGAATTTCGGTCAATAGGTTGATTTAATGATAATTGAAACACGGAAATGACCTTTGGATTCTTCTCCTTTATTTTCTCAAAACCGACGTTTCAGAGGGGATTTCCTCCTTCCTCAGGTATGGAAATAATTGGGAAAGACCTTGTCACAAAAGATTTTGTTACACTTAAGTGCACAGTAAAAAATAAGTACCACTATAATAGTAGGTAATTTTTGACATCTCTATTATAGTGGTAATTTTGGGAAAAGTGTATTTTTTAAAACGTGTAATCTTCAGCGTGTAATTTCTTTTTGCGTGTAATTTCCAGCATGTAATGTTTTTCGTGTGTAATTTGCAGAATGTAATTTCTAAATTTGTGTAAAAAGGGACGTGTAAACTTAAAAAACATGTAATTTCTAGCGTGTAATTTTATTTATTCGCAATTTTTTCACATTTTTCCAAGTTTTTTTTGCATTGCCGCCAGAGATTCGTCCACGTCCAGCATCAAATTGCCTCGTTGATTTAGAAGAAGGATGTGATTTTGATGACAAATCTGTAAATTAGAAAAAAAAACAATCAGTTTTTCAATCAAACTTTCACTGGAACTTGGGAGGATCACTGAGCGATGGATTTAAGACTCTTTAAGAGCACAGGAGGCCCCACGGGGTAGAAACACTGAGGGAAATCGTCTTTTCCGGGAATAGAATGTGGAATTGTGACAAGTTGTAACATGTTCAATACCCGTTGAAATATATGCAGATTCTCACACTGTATTTCTTAAAGATTGGACTGAAGGACTGATGATCACAAGGGGTGGTTATTGTGGGGGCCACCACTGGCAGAAAACTGCCCTTTGGACCAGAAATCCGAGGCAAAATATGTACAGATAGAATGCAACTGAAAGTAACGCCACGTAAATTTCAACACTGGATTTTTTCCATAATCACTCACATAAAACTTTGAAAATGCACACTAGCAGGAGTATTCCACTTTTTTCTTGAGGGATTTGGTCTTTTTCGCAAAATTAGAGGCTCTAAAACTCAAAAAACTAAAGAAAATACTCACCGAGGTGGATGCTTCCAGCAGCTGTCAAACAGTAATGGCGATTTTACACGTTTTTGAGTACATGCACCAAATTTTACACGTTGTTGAATATTTACCACCTTTTAAGTGACACTGTTCCACTTGAATAGTGGTAAAAATTACATGTTTGAATTACACGCTGAAAATTTTTACACAAATTATTTTTTACACAAAGTTTACCATTTTAATAGTGGTAAAAATCAAAATTTACATTTTTTTTAGTGGTAATTTGGAAATTACACGTTATTTTTTTTACACGATTTTTTACTGTGTGCTCTTTGGACTTTTCTCACTGGACACTCTTCTCATCGGATTCTCCGATTGATTGAGAGTGTCCAGTGAGAAAAGTCCATCAAGCTCTAAGTGTAACAAAATCCTTTGTGACAAGGTCTTTCCCAATTATTTCCATACCTGAGGAAGGAGGAAATCCCCTCCGAAACGTCGGTTTTGAGAAAGTAAAGGAGAAGAAACCAAAGGTCATTTCCGTGTTTCAATTACCATTGAAAAGTTTACGAACAGGAGGGTCTTAAAGTCACCCGCAGAGAACAAAGTCACCTGCATTTACGGTACCGGATTCTTTTTGGGTTCCCCGTGACATTTCACGGGATCCTTCTGGATTAACTGGATCACAAGATCTGGAGCACCTGGGAAACCTACGAATAACTCCGTCAATCCGAAAAGAACACAGAGCAAGCGTGTAGTCCGAAGAAATTTAGGCACGAAACTTGTATCCTGTCAATCCGCGTTCTTCGAGTTCACCTCATCGTAGGATATTCCTGGTTTCGCTAGATTATCTATGTCTTTTCTGAACCGCAAAGTCTTTGCCCGTAGATCCCCCGAGTTATTTTTCTTGGATTTACCGGATGCAAGGAATCTGGAGAACACGTGAAACCCACGAAAAACTTAGTCTGTGCGAGTGGTACTCATAGAACACACTGGTAATCAGAAGAAATTAAGACAAGCAATGAGTTTTCCAAGTTGCTAAATGATGCCGTGAGTTTTCCGGGGTCCTTTCGGATTGAAAAGATAGGGTTCATCTTGGGTTCTTAGGATTATCTTTGTTTTTCTCGGATTCTTCTGGAATTGACCAGATTTTCTGTGCTAGGTTTTTCAGGACAATCTGTCCTTCCGGTGAGTGTCGGAATTTGTTGATCAAATCCTATGAATCAGACACACAATTTCACCAGAGCTTTCGACACTTATCGTGTCTTCGTCAGTGGTTCTTCGTTGGTATTTTCTTTAGGATTTTTGTCATTAATTCCTCTACTTTCTTATGCATCACTTTTGAATTTAGTTAGGAGCTAATTTTATTCGTTGTTTTCTACACAACGAACGCATTGGTATGAGACCGTGTAGAAACCTGTGTAGACAACAACAATATTCGCTTTCAGCAATAAAGAAAAACAATAAAAAATTGTTTTTAAAATAAGAATCGTGAAGTTGTCCAAACTATTTCAATATATCAAATACTTTTTGATTCGATTCAGACAAACATTAGAGAAGCAATAACTTCTGAAACTTTCTGCGTACCTAGAGGGTTCTCTGTTTAATAAATTATTGCGATCGCAATATTGATTCCATTAGTTGTTGCCCCTCTTGACTCAAGAGTTCACAAGAAAAATGGGTAGATGGTGAAGAAGATGCTCACTCAAGCATTGCGATTTTCTACGAATCAGCAGATTTTCACCGAGAATCTCCCTTTTTTCCGTGGAGAAATCGAGAGACCATCTCATCGCTATAATTGGAACACTATAGACACTTTCCTTCTTCATCTTGTGTGAACATTGAGCATTTACCCACCCCCTCTGTGCAACTTTCTTCTCTATTCCCTATTATTCCAATTATGTCAAAAATTTGCATAAAGTTTATCTTTACCGAAAATTGATGAGAAGTTTTTTTGTATGTGCCTTTTTGGGACACGAAAAAAGTCCAAACCGTTTCGTCATTAAATTTTCTGTTACTGCATGAAAGTTTTTCACTAAAAGCTCTATTGGAGTTATGGTTCGAGGGAAGTTTAATAATTATTGTCCTAAATTTTTGCAGTGAAAAAGACAGTTCGTGCCATTTTCTGGCCATGTGAAGTATTTGGTTGGCTGCCCGAGTCGTCAAAAGCAGTCTAAGAACGTCTCACAAAAATATCTACTCGTTCTCATGATTATCATCATAGACAAAAAAAAATCTATAAGAATTACACATAACTGCAGTGGAGATGGAGTAAAAGAAAAAAAAACGAGGATACTACAAATGTGAACTAAACAATAGGCAAAAGAAATATTTAATTATAATGACAAAAAATAGATAAAATAATTCACAGAGAAAGAATTAAAAACTTTCGTGAGAATGCTTTATGCATTCATCTCTATTCAAGATAAAAAAAATGAGGATAAAGTGAGAAAAGTAAAAAGAAAAATTACAAAAAAAAATTAATATTATGGATTGTTGTGAAGCCAAAAGATGTTATTAGAGAAAAAAATGTTGTATTCTTTGTGTTCCTAAAGAGATATCCCCCTTTATAATGTCCTGTTTAAGTGAATGAAGAGATAAATAAATAATTTTTGTATAAAAATATAACAAAAAAAGAGCGATTTAGGCAGAGATAGATAAAAAACATTACAAATTATATTTAATTTCTTTAAAAAAAAGTCTCTATCAGTTGAAACGTTTTGGATATTTCTCTGAGTTTCCTTTTAGAATAATTCTTAGCAAATGAGTTTGTTGGATTTCTCCAAAAAAAATTTCCTTTAATAGTTTTAAATTTAAAAATAAAAAACAAAATGATTTTACTAAGTTTAATTTTTTCATCACAAAAGACGGCCGAGAAACAACACGTAAGAGAATAACTTTTGAATTTTTAAATTCATATCCGGTGCATAAAAAAAACTGCCGAAATAAATATTAAGAATATAGAAGTGAAGAGTTAGAATCTGATGAAAAAATTCACAAAACAACATACTTAATAAGTTTATATTAAAAAAAACTAAGAACAAAGAGTGAAAGATTCATCAGAAGAAAAAATAAATAAAGTGAAGAGAAAGGACTTTAAAAAAAAATGCGTATAAATAGGAGCTAATTGAATTCTGTATAATTTTTTTAAGGGAATTTAAAAAAAAAACAATTTTTAAGACATAACAATTGTATAGAATATCAAAAAAAAATTCCAAATTACCAGAATAAATGAACAACTAATAAATATACAAATTGAGATGGGTGTAAATGCTGATTAAAATAAAAAGCATACCAAGAATAAAAGATTTAAAAAAAAAAACTTGAAGAAATCGTGATGCTAAATTTTTAATAAATTTCATAATTTATTAGAGTGCTTAATAATCTTATTATCAGAGAGAACAAAAAGGAAGAATAAAATTTATTAAATTATACGATTATTGAGATGAAAAGAAATTTATAACAAAAAAAAGTGAACAAATGAAATAACAAGTATTATTAAAGAAAATTGTGAAGAAAATATCGAATACTAAAAAAAACTTATTAACAATTTAAACAAAAAAATCAATGCGCTGAATATCTCCTAAAAAAGCAAAGCATTCACGTAAATTAATAAATAAAAAAGAAAAGAGTAATATGAAGAGAATTAAAAGATTTATAAAGAAAAAATATTGATTAATCAATTACAATCGAGTTAACGAACAACATTAAAAAAAAAAAATATCATGAATGAAACGCTAGCAGCACTTTTAATTTTTATTTTGATTTTACAAGGTTTATGACAGCTGTCAACTTGACAGATGTCATCTTGACAGCTGTCATATGATTGCTGTCTATCTGCGAATGACGAAATCGTGTAATGAGATAACGGCTATTGAAATGATGACAATTTTTTAATTTAACAATAAAAAAAATTAATGTAGAAAAGCAATTTTTAATTTCAAAATTCAAAATAAAAGTGAATGCGGAGGAGGTTATAATAAAGCTGAAAGACTCAACATATGCATATCATAATGAAAAAAACCAAATTATTTAAAAAAAAGAACTTAAAAAAGAATGAGAAAAAATTCACTAATTTACGCTGAAAGAATTTTAATGTATAATTAGAAAGAATATTTAGTGAACATGTCATCAGAATTATTCCTTTTAGACAGTCACACCAAAAGAGAAGTTCGTCGCCCCCGGAAAAAAAAACACCGCAAAAAATGCTTCTGTGTTGATTTTGGCCAAAAACAGTTCTTTCTTGATTTTTTTAAGTCGCCAAACAGCAAAAAACCACCAACTTTCGAAAAAATTTTCCACAAAATACGCGCCAATAGCACAGAACCTTCCCTCGAGAGCAAATAAAATCGATATCGAGCACTTTGAGCTGAAATATTTTTCTGTTCAATCCACCCAGAATAGACCCATTCATCAATAGTGAATGAGTTCGAGTGAGATGCCTATTTTTAGAAATCATTTTCATTAATATAAGATTAGTGAAGAAGATGAGAAATATATTAGTAATGCTTCTATATGTTTCAGACATATCATTGCCAAAGAGATGAAAATGCTCACAAAATCGCTGACGTAAAAAAAATAAGCAAAAACGAAAGAATGGTAGAAAGCATTCCCTCGTGGACACTTTTTATTTCAATATTTTGCACTTCGATTTTTGTTTTATTTGATTTTAACGAAATCCAAGAAAGAGGCGTTTGATTAACCATACGAAAGAAAGCATAAGAGTTATGCTTAAAATTATCCTTTTTTTTAAATTATTATTTTAGCGGAAAAAAGAAGTACATGTTGTAAAAAGCAGCATTAAAACTCGAATGAGGAATTTGGAAGTTGTGGGAAGGAGCATTTAAAACTTTAATTTTAATGACAGCTGTCAGTTTGACAAATGCCAAAATGACAGCTGTATCAACTTAATTTCTACACTGCACTATCCGTGTGCTTTTTATTTAAGCCTTGAATTGTCGTAAAGCAGTAAAGAAATCAAAAGTAAATAAAAACTGTCAGTTCGATAGTTGTTAATTTTACAAAAGCGGTCTTTCATTGACTTATTTATCATTTAACGTTTCATTATTTCACTTAAATCCAGTAAAAGCTCAGTACTGTTTAAGGATAAAAAGTACATGCGACAACTTTCGTCATGACAGCTCTGAGAGTGAAATGGCAAGTTTGATAGCTGTCAACGTGACAGCTACTTGGCCTTTTAATTTGAATACCTACTGTGTACGTTTATATTCAAACACGAAAATGCCCAAACCTGTTTAAAAGTAAAGAACAATCTGCCTCATGTCTTCAACTTATTTAGTATTTTTGAATCTAAATACTATAGCAAATTAAAGCTGGTAATGTAGTTTTACTTTACCGGGTATTAAGCCAATAATAATCCGCTATTAAATGACAGCTGCTCATCAAACTTAAAAATGTCTCATTGACAATTACATTAACACTTTACAGTATTTTTTATGTCACTGCTTACGCAATGATTATTGTGACACTTAAAAAATAAAAAAACGGTTATAACTTTCGTTCTGTCAGTTCCACATGCCAAACTGACAGCTACGTAGGGGAAACTGGGGCACCACCAAACACGGGGTAGCACCAAACACTGCGATTTTTTAATCAGATGTTCAACTTCAGAGGACAAGATCTATAGGAATTTATAAGCACTATAAGGATGCTTGTCCACTGAAGAAATGGTTGAGATAGTCCAAGTAATTAAGAAATAAAAATTAGTGTTTGGTGGTGCCCCAGTTTCCCCTATACAACAATCACAATTTTAAATGTTACAGGTTTGAATTATATACAGTTAAAATATTTCAATTTTAAATGAATAATCGTTTGGACTGTCAATCAGATCTATTCTGAACGAGAGAATAGTTTGTGTGTTATTCAGTAAATATGACATCTATCAGAATGTTATTCACAATTTTAAGATATTTTATTGTTTAGTACTTACTTTTAAAATTTGACTTAAAGTTTGTCAAACTTGACAGGGAAAATCTACACAACTTTAGATTTTGTAGCTGTCATTTTTATATATGTCACATGACATATGTAAATTTGATGTAGTCAGATCAATTCCAGTTCCTAATTGAAGTTAGTGTTTTTCGACATTGCGAACTCAATTTTATTGAACTTTCAAGTAACAAGTACAGTGTCAGTAATTAATTTTATATCTGTCACAATGACAGATTTTTCTAAACAGATAGTTCCGACAAGTGATATCAAGGCAGCTTCATTATCTCCTAAACTTTTTAAGTAATACTATCGAGCTTTCATATAAAAACTCAAGTGATAGCATTAATTTTTGTAGCTGTCACTGTCACAATGACAGACTGTTTTAAGACAGATGTAAATTTGTCATATTCAGAACAGTTTTGATTACCAATTCTACTTTGGTTTTTCATCAGTGAAAAATACTGACTGTTTTTTTTTCAAGAGTCCAGAGTATAAGGGCCTTACAGACCTGAGGATTAGCCGAGAGACAGCTTAGCGTAATTATATTAGAAATAATGGTTCAAGTCAATTTTCAACATTTTCCATTAAGTCGTCTCCCGGCTTAAAAGCAGAATCACATTGACAATATAATGCTCGCCGTAACCTCACCGTATTTTGTTAATTTACGCATTTTCATTGCAATTCTTACACAAATTCTCGATTACCGTATTACCTTATCTTATACTCGGTGGAAATATGTAAAAATTATATTAAAAAAATTGATGAAATACAACGAAAATTCAATAAACGGTTAGCAAAAAAAAACTGTAGGAACAGTTTGTTTTGCTCACCGTTTATCACATTTTCGTTTTATCTTTTCAATTCTCTTATATTATTTTCACCTAGTACCACCGAGTATGAGATAAGGTAATACGGTAATCGAGAATTTGCGTAAGAATTGCAAGGAAAATGCGTAAATTAACAAAATACGGTGAGCATTTTACTGTCAATGTGATTCTGCCCTAAGTCGTAAGTGTGTCGAGGGCATAACCTGAATAAAAAGTTTTTTTTGAATTTGACATTTTCAAGGCAGTTCCCTTTTTATTATCAAAGTTGTAATTGCAAGTTTCTAAAAATTGATAGCAAGGCAGCTTTATTTTTTTTTTAGCTTTTTAATTTTTCTTCGAGATTTCAAATAAAAACTGTCACAATGACAGATGTAAACTTGACGTATTGGGAACAGTTTTGATTATCAATTCTACCTGGATTTTTTTATCGCTGAGAACTAATGACAGCTATACAGCTTTAGAGTAAAAGCAAAAATGACAGCTGTCATTTTTATAGCTTAAAAAAACCAAATGCTATAGTGATAACAATTTTGATTATATTGAACCCTGCAATAATTTAAATTCCTCTTGAGTGTTCAAAACACTTGGAAAATCGTTTGCAGAAATTTAGCACACAATTGCTCACAAATCGAATCGATCCAGAAGCTTTCAAATAGTTTGCTCCTTCCCCAACCACCAAACTTCCATCCAATTGAATGAGAACGAATGGCTAAAAAGGACTCCGAGGACGCAAAGAATAGAGCAAAAGACATTTATTTTTTTGGGATGAAGGCAGGAAATTTACACTATTGACTTTTCTCTCCCAACCCCAAAAGCCAGATAAAGATGAGGAAAATTTATTTATGATTTTTGTACTCCTCCCCCCTCGAAAAAACTTCTTTCCCCACTGTAGATAAATAACTTCAATTTATCCCTTATCCCCCTCAAAGAATCGCCACTAGTCTATGAAAGATGTGTAAATAGAAGAGTTCTATGTAGATGAAATATTATAACTTTTAAAAAAAAGCTCCCCTCAATTGATAAATCTCCAAAAAAAAAAAGATATCTGTGAATGTTTAATAAATATTGTATTGCTGAGGAAGTTTCTTCTTTATCCCCATCAGTATCTTTCATCCTCGTAGAGTGTTTTTCCTTTTGAAATCTTCCTCATAGTTAAAAGTGAAAGAGAAATGAAAAAAGGCCCATTTAACGTAGATAGAAATTTAAAAATAGAAGAAAAAAATGAAGAAGCTTCTCGAGAGACAATGAGATAATTCCTATGCAAATCTTAAGAGATTTTAAACTAATGTACTGGTCAGAGGTAACAGCAGTATGTTAAATAAAAGAGTCAGTACAAAATGTACATAAAAAAAAATAATAATTTGCTATTTTTTAAATAGCAAAGGTATTAGAAGAATGGAGTGGAACAGAGTCAAAAGCTTGGGAGCTTCAGAAAGCTCAAAGGGAACGTAAGAAGCGTAAGAGAAAGTGAAGAAAAAAAATAACCAAATACCATGTCTTATGAATACAAATTAAATTATTAAGATTAATTAATTAAGAGACAATTCCTTTATTCAATTTTTATTCCTCATTTTGACCTAAACTGCAATGTATATTTTTTTGAGACTCATCAAACGTGTAAATAGCATCAGAAAATGCCATTAAAACATTATTTTATCCTTTCATCAGCATTTTTGACCACACAAAAAATCACTTTATTTTCTTCTCAGTTCTTCTTAAGCAGGTATATTAAAAGAAAATAGCAAAAAGAATAAGATAAAAAAGAGAATTACATTTAATAAAAAGAATAAATCAGAGACAGTGAATCCTGTTATGTAAAATATGTGACATATATTGTGAAAAAAAAGAACCGTCCGCAAGTCATGCACTCTTTATCTCTTATCAATTGTCTTCTGAAATGATTTTTTCGAAATATTTTGTATTGTTTATCTCAGACAATTTTTGTAAAAATTCTTTCAAAAGGCGCTCAGCTTCCATTTCTTAAACCTCTCAATCTTTCATCTTCATTTGCTCTCACCTCATTTTAAGCATTGTCTAGATACAGTAGACTCTCTCACAATTGGGCATTTGGGGCAAAATGTCATCCAAAATTATCGAGAGATTCGGGCATTAAAGTCATTGTAAATTCCACAAAAAGCGCTCAATTATAAAGAATCACGATAAAACAAGAGGAACTACAGCGAATTTAAACAAATTTGCTTTAAAATCAAACCTGAAAATTGTCAACAAAATTTTGCGCCCGATTGAGCGAGAGTCTACTGTACAATCAAAAATTTGGTTCTATTTAATATTTTAATCCAATCCCTTCCTCTGATTGGCTACAGCTTGAAAGCTTTCAAGGCCTTCAAAAGCTCCAGCCAATCACAGAGCGCTATTCGACTAAAATATTTGATAAAACCAAATTTTTCATGGTATGTTCATACCTTCTGAACAATGCTCTAAAATCCATCGTTCTCGCCAATTTTCCCCGAAAAAAAAACAAACCAAAATAAAATCTTTAAACCTCTAATAAATAAACTGTAGGAAGCAAAGAAAAAATCACAACACACTGTAAATATTAAAAAATAAATAAATCACATTCATAAAGTACAATATAAAAAAAAGAGGTAAAAAAAAGTATATCAGTTTCATTGGGACTTGTTTTATATATCATAATTCCATCATTCTATTCCCCTCTTCAATTCGTGTAAATAAAATGACAATTTTATATAGAACTCGGCCTCGAAAAAAAAATTTTGCAGATTTTATTGAGAGAAATAAAAAGAATAAAAAAAAATAATACAAAAAAAGTAAAACAAAAAATCGAATTTTTCCCTAGCTTCTCATTGCATCCAATTCATTATCAAAAACCAAAAAAAAAGAACAAAAAGGAAAAATCAATATTCAGAATGCAAGAAAATAGCTGTATAAAAAAAATGAAGAAAAAAATATTTTATAAATAAATCTTACATAAATGAAAAATTAAATGCTTTGCAAGAGATTAAAGAGAATTAAAAAAAAAACAAGAAACAGAGTAACTATTCATATTATTTATTATTTTGTAATCTTATAAAATAAGATAAGCAAGAGGTATCTTACTAACTTAACCATTTAATAATGTATAACTTCTAAAGCAAACACAAAAATACCTTCAGTAGATATATCTTGTTTTCATATTTGACCATCACTAAAACTGGAATAATCACGAAGTGAATTAAAGGCTTTTGTTATAAAAAGTGCTTTAATGTAGCAAGATAAAATGATCTTAATAATTTTTCGGATATTTTATTCATTTTTTTTTAAATTTATTTTGTCATGAAAAGCAATTGGGTTTTGCAGGGACCGTTAGTTTGATTTTTAAATCAAGCGTGAGGTTTCATTAAAGTATACTTAACATATCTCGAGCACTGACTGCTTTACCGGTCTTCTATAACCTCAAAACTTAATAATTTTTCTTAATTATTTTAATTAATAATCTCTTAATAATTAATATATGAAGATTTAGCTGCATATTCTGTGATCATACTTGACAAACTAATTCGAACAGAAATGTAAGCAAAAGAAAAGAACATTGACAAGATAGCACGCAGTGACAGCTGTCAAAATGACTGCTGTCAAATTTACCGATTACAGTAGACTTTTGCTTATCCGTGGACTCTTTTTCCGGGTGACATAAAAAAGTCCGTGAGACCCGTTTTGGGATTTTTTATTAAAGCAAATGTACAGTACGCATGTTTAAAGAGAATGTCGATTCAATCTGGTCAGGATTCACTTCACAAATTTTCAATGAAAATTAAAAAAATCGTTGGATTTCAAACAATTTGATGTGTATTAATCTCAAAATCCGTGTGATACCCGCTCTCACGGATACGAGAGTCTACTGTATGTAACAAACCTATTTTTTTCTATGCTTTGAGAAAACTTTGTTAACTTTCAACCATTTTCGTAACTACTGTCAAAAATTTCCAAAATAATATGTAAATTTCAAGAAACATGACAGCTGTCACGGCAGGTCAGAGTCAAAATGAATGTCAAATTACATGTCTTGTGTATATTGGAGGAAAATGAACAATATTGCTATGACAACTGTCAGTATTATAGCTGACACTTCAATGTCTGTCTAACAGATTGTTTGTTTCTTTTGTACCAAAATACAAGAGATAAAATAAAAAGGATTAATCTTGTCATGCTCTGATGTCATATTCACAACTAAAGGAAAATATCCTCTTAAAAACTTTCCTATAATATTTATTTTATTTATTAAACGATTATTGGTTTGTATTTTTGACAGAATTTGATGGAAGCGTTTTTTGACGAAAGTATTTTTTGAAGAAAATTGCACCTTATATGTAGAGGTCTTTAAGAATTTAACTGAGAATGACAGTTGTCAAAAAAGTAAGCACGAAAACGTTAGACGAAGAATAACTGTTTACTTCATTCTTCATTAAATCTTTATCTGTATTATTTATAATAATTGCCACATAATCAATTTTAATTTAAATGTCCTTTTTATTATAATATTTCTTTAAGAAATAATGTCATAATGACAGCTATTAATAGCATAATGACAGCTATGTCCTTTGACTTTTATGGTACTTTCTCTTCGCTATTTCTTCAAATTGTGAGACGATTACTGCAATTCAACTATTGAGAACTAAACAAGCAAACAAAGAATGACAGCTACTAGTATAATAGCTGTCACCTTGACATCTGTCTACTTTCTTAATTTGACGACAGACTTTCTTAACGATATCGTTTTCATGGCCAGTGTCGTCTCGACTAATGAGACATAATTGTATATGTCGACTTATTCAGGAACTCTTCATGAACTTGAAAGGACAGTAATATAAATATTATGACAAGAACTAAAGTGACAATTACAATCTGACAGCTGCTGCCTTCATGATAGGAGTTAATTTTTTTCTTATAAGTTTTAATCAGAAGCATAACTTAACTTTTATTAACTCAAAAGAAGTTAATAACTTAAAATCTATAAGATTCAGAAAACGGTCTTTGACAGCTCTTTACTTACATAAGTAAACTACAACTGAATTATTTTGGTTTAAAAAAGTAAAACACCAATGACAGTCTTTTGTTAAATTCTATCGACAATAATAATGATTTTGACAGTTGAGAACTAAGGTGACAATTACAGTCTGAAAGTTGCTGTCTTTTTGACAGAAGCTTGCTTTCTATTCAGCAGCTAACGAAGTTAAGGTCCAGTATACTTCACTAACTTGAGATCTATCAGATTCAGAAAACGGTCTTTGACAGTTGTTTACTTATTTAAATGTTAAGCATTCATTGTTTAAGTTCAATGGAATCCGAGAAACAAACTTGGCAATTAAGATAAATTGATAATGACCGTGTTTTGATAAAGTTCTATTGACACTGACAATGATTATGACATTAGAGTTAAAGTGACAATTACAGTCCGAAAGTTGCCGTCTTTAACCTCATTTCTACTAACTCAAATGAAGTTAAATTTCTGTTATCTTCGTTAACTTGATATCTGTCAAATTCATAAAACGGACTTTGACAGCTGTATGTCTGACAAAGTTAACAATACCTTTAATGCTTAATTAAAGTTAACAAGGACTTCAATGCCTAGTCTCAAAGCAACTGATTTAAATTAATTTAATATCTTTTTGTTGCTTACGTATTTGGTAATAAAGAGGCAAAATGACAATGACAGTCTGACAGCCATCTTCGTGACAGCTGTTTATTTTCTTTTTTTATTCATTTCAATAAAATTCTCAACTTAATTTTTATTCTAACAAACAAATTGTATTTCAATTAGTGTAATTATCAGTAAAATGTCATCATGACAGCTGTCAATTTTATAATACAAATCTTGACAGCTGTCACTTTAGTCAGGTAAAGCAGTCAATGTTCAATATCTCGAGCAACTAAAGCAATCGCTTGAAAGATTAAGGAAGAAAACCCTGCAGAGTTAATAACTTTTTGTGACCAGAACTTTTTTTCTTAAAATATTTCATTTAAAAAATAATATGAATTTTGAAAAAAAAATAAGATACAATTTCACTGACTAAAAGCTCCTGCCATTTTAGAGAGTAACTGGAATGAGTAAATAAACTTAATATAAGGGACAAATGAGAAGAAAAATCATCACAATACTTTCAAAAAATAAACTATAAATAAATTCCAATTTTTTCATATTACGTAAAAAATATATTAAATTGGATGATATTTTATAAAAAAAAAGAAAACTAAGAGGGTCGTTGCAATGTGAAATACCAGCAAGAATAAAAGATTTACATAAATTAGCTAATAGTAGTCGAAAAACGAATTCACTTGAGAAAATTTTCGTTTTTTGTTCTTTTGATTTCTATTTTGTATTCAAAAATTAAAAAAAACCCAAGGGATTAATGGAGTAATATTGAAAAAACAAATTCTTAGTGAACACAGTAAAGGACAAAAAAATGCGCTAGCCTAGAAAATTAATCTGCAATCTTGACTGCAAAACAAATAAACGAATAAATAGAAAAATTTTACAATTATTATTATATTTGAAATAAATAAACAAAAAAATCGTTTTCAATTACCATTAACATCATTATGTATAAAGGAAAAAGAAAAAAAAATGAGTCAAATGAGAAATCTTCCTTGCAGTAGAGTAGTTAAATAAAAAAAAGAGAGAGAAAAACCAGAAATCTACTAGTTACATATTAAAAAAAATATTAAAAAAGGAGAAAAAAGCGACAATTAAGGAGAATATTAGAAAATACAATAGAATTTAATTAATTGCAATTATAAATCTGTATAATGACGCTAAAAACTGAGCAAGATCATGGGTCAGACGAAACAAAAAGGTTTTCCGCAGTCAGAAGCATAAAAAATACTTCTTTTTCTACAGAACAAAATACCAATTTAAACTTTTAATCCTCTTCCTTCGAACATGAACATGCCAATCCGGAAAGAAAATTCAATTAAAACAGCATCTCAAAAGCACTTTAAAGGTATTTAAAAAAAAGAGCATCTTTGCAAAGATTTAAGTGAGCAAACAAAAAAATTACCAGTGATATGGAACAAAAGAGAGGCCTGAGTACAATTAAATTCCGTTGCATTATCATTTTTGAAAAATAAAAAAATAAATTATTTAACACAACTCCACCTTTATCAATTGCTTACGGACAATTTTCCTCAGAGACAGAGAGCTTTTATCATTAAAAAAAAAGAATTAAAAGAAGAATTAAGTGAATAAGTATGGAGCAACTCTAAATAGTAAATTTTGTCATAATCAAAAGAAGATGAAAAAAAAGTAAGAAAATTAAGGAAAAAACTAACACATATTGCGCCATTTTACGTCTAACAGAAATCTGCAAAATATTCTATAAAAAAAAACAAAAAACAAAAATAAATAAAGCGAACCATTGAAGAAATTTTTACGTAAAAGAAACACAACTTCTATAACTAGTTTTTTGCTATTTTATCGAAAAACTTACAACTCATTGAAATCATCCCCCTTCCTCCAAAAAGAAAATCATGAAAAACAGTCAAATAATCATTTAAGAAAAATCATTAAATATGAAAAAATACCCTTAATTCTTATATTAAACTTAACGACGAAAGAGAAAGGGACGATATTTCAGGACGAGGGATAGACAAGCAAAAGGCAAGATCAATAGTTCTGTCAAACACCAAAAAAACACTTCTAAAAAAATACTAAAATAATGAAAGGATGCACCAAAATGAAAGAAATACATAAATTAGACTCAGCGAGGGTGACTCGGGCTTCAAAGTGCGTGAAACATTTTGTCGTAACGAATTGGCTTTGCGGAAAAATTAAGAAAATAAAGAAAAATTTAAAAAAAATGTGGACCTCAATTAGCGAGCTTGAATTAAGAATCCCCCAAAAGTCAACAGTACGGTCACAGTCATTTAAAAATTACTTTAAAGTTCTTTTTATAATGAAAATTTTAAAATTTGGTTTGAAAACATTTATAGTGGTTCAATTGAAAATGAAAAATTAAGGGATTGATGTTGAAAAAAATAGGTTAGAATAGGGTAATTGTGAACAGAATCCAATCTTGAACTTTGAGATGTATCACTATTTCCAATGGGTAAAGAAATGAGACGACGAAGAAGGACTCTAAGGCGTAGGCCTTGTACTTTTTCATGGTATTCTTTTTCTATTAGTCCATCTGAAACAGTGAGGAAATCTCAAAGCTCAAGATTAGATTCGGTTCACAGTTAGCCTATTGTACCCTACAAAAAGTGAAGTTTTTCAATAAGATTATAATGCCCTATACAGATATACAACGCAAGTCAATAGACGGATTAATGTAACTATAATCCAAATAATGATCAGGTTACATTTCAATCAGTTTCTGACCAATCCGTCTCTCGGATTAATTCGAAAAACGGCTTAGTTAGTGGGAAAGTAATGGGAACTAATGTTCTCTTGACTTAAGTCGTAAGTGTGTCTAGGGCGTAATACGGGCTTCACACCTAAGACTTACCCATCTGGCTTAACTTCTCTAATTTATAATCAGGCACGATTTTTTAGAAAATTGTTGTTTGGGATAGGATTATAGGGGCAAATGATTCATTAGATTACGAAAAATCAATAAAATTGCATGTTATTTAGATTTTTGAAACCATCGGGAACTGGGCTAAACCTCCACTCTGAAACCGGCATAAGTTTTGTAGACTACCAATCGGATTCTTAAACCGGCTTCAGATCTAAGGTTTAGGTACATGGCTTAACTTCCCTAATTTATTTCAAGATTAAATTCTTCAAAAAAAAATGACATAATATTGAATATTAAGGGCAAATATAATATTAGATCTTGAAAAACCACTAAAATTGTTTGTTATTTAGGATTTCGGGACCTTTAAGACCTAGGTTAAGCCTCCAGTCTCAAACCCGTATTAGATTGGAAAGTTTAAGAGGGAATGGGCTCAGTTAAAGCAACTAGCTGTCAGACCTTCTAACATCCAGCCAGATTTCCCCATGATACCCAAGTCCACACATCCTTCTTCTTTGACGATCTAAACCGGATTGACTCTATAGCCCCTCCAACTTACTAGTACAGTGACAAAGACCCAGAGGTTAATGATACCACAACGGCTCAGAAGCCGTCTAGGGAGGGATTTGCCTAGTAACATTGAGGCTATTTACAGCGCCGCATTAGATTGGGATTGAACTGTTCCAAAATCGGATTTCGGATAATTAAGTCTTAATCTATGGCAGTAATCTTAACGATTTCATTGAGGTGATTTAGACTGTCGTATTAGATTCTTACTGAGTTGTCCCAGAAACCGATTTTGGGACAATTTAATCTCAATCCAATGCGGCGGTGTAAATAGCCTCATTTATACAGTCAGGATTTTTACAAACGTATACAATTCATTGGGAATAGATCTACAGTTCAAAATCCAAAACCGGAAAGTAAAATTCTTCACTTGAATCGAAAGAAAAAAATAAGATCCGTAAATACGGGTGACTTTGTCACCCTCCTGTTCGTAAGCTTTTCTTTACTTATAGAGCTTAAGGATAGTCTTTACCGGTCCGATCTACCATGTCTGATCGGTGAGAACCGTTCTTAAACATTAGAATTAAAGAGAATCTTATGAACAGGGGTGTCAAAGTCACCCGTAATTACGGTTCTGAACAAAACTTTAGGTTAACAGGAATAATTTGGTTTATCTGCGAATTTAAAGAATATTCCATATTGAATTTTGAATTAAATTGCATTAAAATTGAAGATCCTAACTTCATGAAACTTTGAAAATGTTTTTTGCTTTTTAATAATTGTTGGAATTTAAATGTAGAAACACATTGAAGTAAATGACTTAAAAGCTTCTACAAAAAAGTCAAAAAGAAACTTTAATTATTCAAACGCTAGCTAGAATTGAAAAATTTCATATCTAAATAATTTTACAATTTTTTTCATTAATTTGAATTTGAGGTAAAGAAAAATCTGACTTAAAAAAAACAAAAACTTAGGAATTTGAAAACACAAAGAAAACTAAGAAATAAATTGGAAATAAGGCCTCTACTCTACGAATAATTATGAAAAGAAAAAAGAAAAATGATTAAGATTTGGTATTGTAAGATCAAGATTTGAAGGTGATTTTAACCTCAATATTCTTTATTTTTTAATAAGATTTCAAAGATGGTCTCAAGGCTCTCGAGGTACCTTGATGAAATCTTTATTTGTGTTTTTAGTATTGTTTGAAAAGCATTACAGTCGTGGAAGGTCTACAAATTTTGTTTTAGAGAATTGAATGAATTATGCATAGGCTGTTCATCAGGTACATATTGATCCTATTCACGTGTTCCTGGTATTTGGAAATTGCGAGGGACAGGACAGCCTCACCACGGAGTTTTTAATCTTGCACCATTCGATCATTTCTCGCTCTCTTGCCTACGTGGTATTGCGTTTTTCATTTAAATGAGTTCACCTAGACTCGTCTTAAGAACATCCGTAGTTTGCCTCTTTTGTGGCACCTTATTTGTGTTCTAAACAATTCTGACCCATTATTGATGGGTACATCATCTGCCAAAGCCTCCGGACATGGACGAGTTTCTCGATTAAAACCATAACCGTTTCACTACACGGTGATGAACCGGATGAACCGGTAGCTGGGCGATCTTGGTTCTCTATAACTGACTTGACTGACTTATATCAATCCTCCTTGGCTTTTTGCGAAACATTCATTAAACATTTTAGTTCGTTCCATACCGCATCATATCCTGAGTTCAGAGGCAAGCGAATCCAAAAAAATCAAGATTCCTTAACGCAGAATTCACAAACCATTTCCTTTTTGATTTCTTGATGTACAATCCCTTTCGAGTTTTTTTCGTTCTGGCAATATGTATTTTTTGGAGTACTATGAACATGTGAAAAGTAAGGTTATCTGGTTATGTCAATTTCTAAAGAAAATTTCCCAAAATATCAAGGTGACAGTAATAGTTTGACAAATTAATTCTTTATTTGATTTTCTTTCGTTTCTTATCCAAGATCGAAAAATACTTAGTTTGTAAATTTTAAGAATTTTTATCTTAAAATTCTATCTTTAACTTTATTCGCAGAATAGAGCCTTTTCTTAGGATTCTTCTTATCTTTGTCAAACGTATTTTAAAAAAAATATTTCAAAAGTTTTTAATATCTTAAAAATAACCTTTTACTACAATTTTAGGAAGCTAGAGTTTCAAGGAAAATTTTGAGCATCAATGCAAATCCAAGAACAAATTTTATATTTCGAATTTTAAAAATTAAAGTTTTTTATTTATTTGTTTTAATTTTTTATTTATTTATTTTTGAAGTTACTTATAGAAATTCTCGATTGCTTTAGAAAGTTCCCAATTAATGGTCAAAAATTACTTCAAAGCTATTATTATAAGGCTGAATTTTATTTTCAAAAATCTGTTTTCTTATTTTGAAAAATTTAATTAAAAATCAAAAAAACTCCGTGAAAAAGTTGAGTTTTCCAAAAAAAAAATCCTAAAATTAAAAAAAACTATTTACAATTTTAATTTATAAGAAAATGAGTTTTTCTGTATCTATTATGTTTTTTTTTAATTTTGATAATCTTGAGCAATATGCTTAAACTGTGTACTGACTTAATTTTAAATTTTAAAAACTTTTGAAATATTTTTTGTATTATTTTTCAAATTCAGAAAATTATATTTCAATTTGTATTTTGTTTTTAAATTTCAAATGGAAATTTTTTTTCAAGAAAGAACAAATAAATTATGAAAATCCGGATACAAATTTAAAAAATATACAAAACATAAATTGAAGAATTATGCATTACCTTAAATTTTGATATCAAACTTTTTCCGAAAATTTTCCAAATTTAGGACGCGATATTACTTCAAGATGAAGCTACAGAAAACATCAATTTTTGACTTCAGTTCTTAAAATATTACAAAAACATTGAAATTTTGTTGAACTCAATCTTGAAATCGGTTTTAGAAGACGGTCATTTATTAAACTTATTAAATCGAAAACAAGGATCAGAATGTAGCAAGAAAAAACTTCACTTTATCAATCAGAAACCTTTCAATTGAATCACTATCGAGGTAAAAAATTATTTTATTTAAAAATTACTTATTTCTACGTCATCTTCATGTGAAGAAAAGCAGTAGAGAAGCATCAATTTTTCCTAATTTGAATATCAGACCAACGGATATTGGACGTAATAATTTCAATAGCAACATATCGGAAAGATAATCCTTATCATCAATTACTAATTGTCCACAAATTGTGAGCAAAAAGGACGTATTAATAAAAAATCTTAGAAAATTGCGGAAAAATCCAATGCAAATTGAAGAGAAAAGTGACACGCCAAAGAAAACAAATTTATCGACCAACAATAAATTTGAAAAAAATAAAAATAAAGACATTAAAAAAACGTGAGAGATTACAAAGTAAAATCGAACGAACCAATTGAAAATATTCCTTAGGACGATTTTTTAATTTGATAATTTTCCTCCCAATTTACGACTCTTAACTAAGTGTGAAGTTATTTTTAAAAAGAAAAAGTGAAAATTAAAGAAATTATAGAATATTATTGTAGATAATTCGATGTTTCTCTCTAAATGTACACAGAATAGAAGGTACTGTTGTTAAAATCCTAATAATTTTATTATTAAGATCAAAGCAAAGGTATTAAGGAGCAGACTTAAGAGAGCCACAAATTCATTTTACATAGATCATTATTTTTTTTTTATTTTGAAAAATAAAAGAGAAATAGTAATTGCCCTTTATCCGGTGTAGCCTTTACATCATCACATTCTAATTTTCACATTTTCATTGACTAAAATTTCTTCCTTCCTGAGCCCCTGACAAAGAACAAGCAACAAAGTTTATTCTGAAAAAAAAAACACTGAATCTCTTAACTCTTCTTAAAGAAAAACCTCATCGTACACTCTTGCTGAATAAGAAAAAAGAGAAATAATAAATAAAAAATGAATGTATAATTATAGGATGAAAATATAAAAAAATGACTTGTAAATTGATAACAGATTTAATATTGTAACAAAATAAAAAGAAATCAGACTGACATCCTATAAACGAAAAAAAAATAAATGTATGATTACATTTGGTGTGTAACCCATTCATAGAATCAGCGGCAAAGAAGCATAGAAGATCGAGTGAAAAACGATAAAAGAACAGGCAGAAAACAAAGGTATAGTAACGAAAACGTCGTAGGAGATGAAAATAAGACAAACCAGAAAGAGTAAAATTATGATTACGTTGAATGAATGGTATAGGATATGTACCTACTATTAAATAATTTTAAAAAAATGAAAAAAAAGAAAAAATTATTATACGCATAAAATAAAAAAAAAGAAAAAGAGAAAAAAGATACATAAATCATTGATGAAAATAAAGAACAATGCGCCAGATATGCAAGAAAGAAAAAAAATATGTTTAAAACCCATAAAAATATTATAAAATAAAAAAAACTTTAAAAATAATGACGTTGTTAAGATTATAAAATGTTTTATAACCGTTAAATAGTCGCTGCGAATAAATCAATCCACACATTCCTCCAGAAAAAAATTACAAAAAATAACATCCGCATTTTATTTTGACCTCTTACTCCTTTTTGGTCTGTTCTTTGCTTGATTCAATCTCCATCAAAGTGCAGTAAATCACTCAACTTTTCAACTTGAAATTGGCTTGGCGAGACACTTGATGCAGGGGCAAAAAACTGACAAATTGAATATACAACGATTTGCTTTTACAGAGGTCTTCAAGATCATAATCTTCAAGTGATTACAACAACAGCAAGTAATCAATCGCTCTAAACTGTCTGCAATTTTCTTTATGTTTAAGAATTTAAGAACATTTACCGACTACCGGATGTTTATGTACTGAAATTCCATTCCGTAAGTATTAAACGTTTATTTTCAAAAATGAGGATGTGTGCCAAAGATAAGTTTTTCCATATTATGAAGCTGTCTTTGTATTTTATTTTATTTTTTTTTAACCGCATAAATGCAACATAGCAAAAGAAGACTTTTTGCCTTCGAACATATTCTGAATTCGAACATTTCATATTTTTCCCATATTCCTTTAATCCTTTAACGACGAGACAGTTTTCGCGGACCGAAAATCAGCAATAAAAATTAAACCTATAAAGAAAACTTGTGAAACGTCTTACATCTAACCTTCGAAAAGCCAATAGAGTCTGATTTGGTATATTTTTTGTCTCTTTGAACGATAGGGACAAAAATAGCCCAAAAATTTAAGTATTTTTTCTGACAATACCAATGAATGATAATTTTCACTTTAATGAAAAATATTATGTTTGAGTATTGTAGTTTCATTTTCCAAAATGGTTTTGCTAAAAAAAATTGGAAGTATAAAAAATAATAAAAAAACAATTTTTTATATAAAAATTTAAAAATTCGTTATTTTTGAGCTTACAAATTTACTATATAGCAAATTGCTGTAGAATTGTAATAAATATCCTACATTCGTTCAACCTTCTACTACGTATAAACATAAGAAAAAATAACTTTAGGTAGTCAGGAAAAATTATTTTCTTTATGGGACACCAGTGTTCCAATCGTCCTTAAAGGGTTAATGAATCTGACCTATTTTTTCTGAAAATGTGTGACTTAATTATTGGCTATTAGAAGGCTATTAGGTCAGATTAATTGAAGGAATAGGGGGAAGTGGAGCACCTTTGGACTTGGAATTTTTTACCTAATTTTAAACAAAATTGAGCTTTTTTGTGATATCATTTAGCTGCACAAACAGATTGAAAAGTTAAATTGATATGGATCAGTTCCATTTAAAATTAAGGAGAAAAATTCAAATTTCAAAGATGCCCCACTTACCCCCATTGGGAAGAATATGAAGAATTTGAAGCCAAATTTCGTGCGAAGCCTAAAGACGTCCCCTTATCAGGAGAAACACCTTGGTATTTTTATTACAAAATTGACTGAAGCAAAATGTTGTCAAAGGTTTTAAAGAGTTTAGCGTTTCTGAATCAGATTAAAGCTTTCAATAAAAATTCTAAGAATTACTTAGTAAATTTGAATGAGTTAGCTTTAGAAAATAATGCAGTATTTTAGTGAAAATATTTTGTAAAATTTAAACTTTAAATCATTGTTTTTTAATGCATAGAAATAGTGAAATATTCTTGGAATATTAAAACTAAGGAGTTAAAAACCACCTTGGCAGCTGAGGTAGGATTTAAAATATTTTCTAATTACTTTTGCATTATCTACTATCAAAAAACTTTTATTTATACGTCTTCTAAGTGTTTCAGTTCATCCAAAATTGATCTAAAAATTTTTTTTATCACATTTCAATTGCTAATATTACCCATTTTTTTTTTAAATTTTCTTCTTAGGAATAATAAATATTACTCTTTTTCTAATAATTAAAAATGTATAGGGGAAATGCTTCTAATTTTGTCCAGTTTCTTATTTTGGACACTTTGAGGATAACATTGGACACTAAAAATAAATTGATTAAAATGATGGATTTTTATTCCAATATTTGATGAATAATGAATTCTATCTAAATATTTGTTCTTTTTGGAATATTTTAACACTAAATACGTTAAAATTTGAATATGATTTGAGTTGAAATTGCTTTGTTGAAAATTCAGTGTGAGCAATTGCTTACGAGAAATATGACAGAACTTCGTGGCTTACTTCAGTCTTATTTAGTTTTGGTGAAGTACTAACAAAGTTTGTTCGCTGTTTTTGAGTGATATTATTGAATACTCATTGAATATTGTGTTGATTCACGTTACTGATGATTTGTACATTTGACCTGAAGTGAGATTTGCCTTGTGAATTATATTTTTCGTGTGAAAAATGGGAAATTTTTTAAGACATTCACCAGTGAGGTGATGATTCTTATTTTGGACAGGTGTTTTTCTCACGAAATTTCGTGAAGTTTTAGCTTTTGTGATGACTAGGTTGGACAAATGCCTGGAGAAACAAAGGAGCATCATCTCTACGAAAGAGATGCAGTGAGAAATGCCTTGAAAGGTTCCCGGAAAGGTCAGGGAATGAGCGAATCCGCACGTACTTGGAGTACCGAAGTCAACTCACTTTAATGAATGATATGGAAAGTTTCTGGGCTTCTTGTGACATTCCACGTTTCCCTTACATGACCAGGAAGAGGACTTGGTAAGATTGGTTCATAAAATGAAGAACAATGGGCATCCTGTTGAGGCGGATTATCTGTCCAAATTTACAGACAAGTTGTAAAAATTAATAACCAAGTTGTCCAAAATAAGAGTCAAATTCACCTCTACATATCAATTCATTTTTAAACGTATTAAAACTAATTTTAGTAAAAATGAGATGATAAATAGCTTGCCAAGTTTCTAAACAATCCTTCTGAAAAGAGAGTAACAAGAAAAGTCAATTAGTATTGAAAATATGGCACTTCAAACTTAGGATATCGATGCTTATATGCAGACTGTCCAAAATTATAAGCACTTCCCCTAACTTGCATCTTAAATGAAAGAACATGTTTAACCGCGACTAACTACTTGAAAGATAGAGAATCTATCTTTTATCTTCTGGACCGAAGGAATGTGCCACAACATTCTTCATGGTGTCTGCTACTGACCAACTTGTTCCTCCAATGGTTGTTCATAAATAAAACTGATATTACACCAAATATTGCCGTTCACATTAAATATTAAATAAAATAATCCATTAAAATTTTTCCAAAAATGTAATAAAAAATTATTTTCTCGTTTTAAAATGCTTGTAAATTAAGTGATCCAATTAAAAGACCATTTGATCCAATTAGCGAAGAGGCGATCTACTTAGTGAACGCTAACGTATTTCAGTATTATCATTATTTTATGAATTTTCTTTAATATTTTTGATAATTTTTTTTTATATTATGTTTCCAAATGAAACTGTGAATAATTCTATGGATTTAGAAGAAGTAAAAAAGAATTTCATCAGTCCAAAAACAAGCGTTCAAGTAGCACTCCACAGAAAACGATCCAGTTACCGCACCTTACTATACATTGTAATTTTATGATAAAATTCGTATATTAACCGTGTAATAATTTTCAAAGAAAAAAGTTTCTTTTCGTGATTTTAAGTGTTTTTACTGATTCAAAGTTTCGCGTTTCTCTTTTGTCTTCAGAATTTTTTATTAAGCCTATGATTTCAATGTAAGGAATTTTAAGCTATCATTAATTTCGAAGTGAATAACATATTATGGCAAAAACAAAAAAATATGAACTCGAATTACGAAGAGATAAACGCACAATATGCTAGATTTTTTTGAGTATAACATAGTGAAGAAACTTTCTCTAAATTTATACAAACTTCAAAGAACTTACTTGTTTAAAAAAAATGTACAAGATAAACGATCATAAAAATTACCCTTCTAAAGAAAACATATTAATTTATTTTGAGTCACATTTTCAATTTAGAAGATTAGTAATCTCAAAAGAAAATTTGGATTAAAAATAAATTTTAACAACAGAAAATTAAAATTTGCCAACAAAAAACGGTTAAAACTTCCTTCTATCGTACATTTAAGATTTAAGTGCTCAATGGTTAAAGACATTGACTTGGAGTCTTCGGACGACCCTCCATAAGACAACTTAAAGATTTTACGACCCTAATTTCCACCGCACACCTCCCCATCATCTTTCGTAAAAAGGGTAGGCGTAGGTAGGAAATGAGAGTTATATTAATAATCCTCAGATTGACTCATTAGGGGGTCATCGGAAGACTGCAAATCAATATAAATTTAATAAATATAATAAACAAATTTAATAAATTCAATAAAAAAAAACCACTTAACGTCCATATTACAGAACTTGAAGAAAATGAGAAAAATAGGTTTTATTGCTCATTTTGTGAAGCAGAGCCATAATTATGGCATAACGAAAAGGAGTACCAATCCCTGAATGAAATACTGAAATTTTTAAAGAATTTCTAGTTTATAACGTTAATTTCACCGGAGCTCTTATAAAAAAAAAGTGAAAAAAGAAGTCCTTAAGACACCATTTTTTATCATAACATCGTCAGTGGACCTCAATATTACCACATGGAGAATAGTTTACACTTAAGATATTTACTAATTATAAAAACATGCCGTAAAATCATTTCTTAATCTCTCTTTTGTCCAAATATACGACTTTTTTGGGCCAGAGGGTGTAGAATTTGGATCCCGGTCGAAATCCCGAAAGCTAAAATTCCGAAAGCCAAAATCCTGAATGCCAAAATTCGGAAAGCCAAAATCTCGAAAGCCAAAATCCAAAATTGGCCAAAATTCCGCAAGTCAAAATTCCGAATTATTAAAAATGTCAAAGATACTCCCACGATTGGGTCCGAGCTTTCTGGAGGCAAAGGGAAACTTTCTGTGTCTTGGGAAATCATTCTACACATTACTTTCCATATAATTTCATCTCTTTCAGGATTTTCAACATTCGGAATTTTGGCCTTCCGGATTTTGGCTGCCTCCGGTAGAATTTATGGGTTAATTAAATAAAATATTATACTATCGTGTTGAATTTATCAATGAGCTAGTTCAAACCTAAAATAGTACCACCTTCTATCAAAATTTCACTTTACAATTGATTTTTTTCGGACTCCGATAGAGTAAACGAATCCAATAGAACCAACAGGCCTGTAAATAGTTAGTTGACTCTATCGAGGTCCCACTGTACTTACCCAATCTCCAGAAACTCCAAAAAGCAAACTCAAAAAGTTCAAGTGATCCAATTCATGTCAGTTGTCCGCCTCCCTCATGAACCAGGTGTTTCAAATCAATAAAAAGACTTTTTTCGTGAGATTTTCAGTGATTATTTTAGCATCTTAATGGCAATACAATTTTTTGTGACTCTGAAGCACTTACAAATTTAGAGACATCTCTAAAGATCATTCTCATAAAAAAAAAACGCCTTTGCAATTTTATTGTCCTCAATTAGTTAATATTGCCATAAAATTCTTAAAATAGCTTTACTTACATCGACATAAATTCTTTAAGTGAACTTTTACAGGACGTCACGACATTCACGAATATCAACATTGTCACAGGATAATGCATTGCTCAGTTCAGGCACGTGATGCCAAAGAATCTGGAAGCTGCGTTAGAATGAAAAAATTGAGGTTAGAAACTGGGAGAGACCAAAAGCAGACGTTGTCCTTACATTTCTCTCCTAGGAAACTCCATTTCCATAAAGACCTTTATCCGGTCGTAACTGTTGGCGTCATTCAGGACGCAATACCTCTGCAATTGGGCCAGAACAAGAAGTTCAACTTCGCTAAAAACCCTCAAACCGGGTTGACGGAGTCTCCGTCTGAGACCAAATGAGTCGTATGTGACGGTATCTGGAACTGTACTATCATAGATTGGAACATTGTGATCAATACTCTTGAGGAATGACTTAAAGGCACGAAGCAGAATCCTGTTGCTTTCCACTTCAACGAAGAGCTTCATCTTAGCCTCAATCGGAACGGATGTTGTATCATACGGAGAATTTTTCGTTAGGCACTTGAAAGATTCCTGGATCGACCTATTCTCAGTTGACACCGTAGTTCTATTGCCATTCTTTAACCTAGTATGAGATTCTTGGTGGAATTTTATGGCTTCCACAATGATCTCAATGAAATCTTTCCCGATGCGGGCAAAGTTCACCGATAGGGGATAGTTTTGATGGAAGTAGGGCGTACGTAGAGCCCTTCTAGACACTACAACTGTATTTAATTCAGGATGAAACCGGACAAATTTCCTCTCCTCATCGTCACTAATTGGGTAGAGAGCGTTGATCAACCTGAAAGGAAGTCAGTAAATTCAAGACTTCGGTGGTATGCTTTACGAAGCGAAGCGTCTACAGATCGTTAAGCTTGAGGAAGTGCAATGCCTAGTAACTTAATGTACTTAGTACTCTAGAATTTGGCTTAGTTTGGGAAAGCATAACACCTTCTAATTGTTTGAATATAAGAAGATAAATATCTTGTATCAGTTTTGATAGTCTTCACTTTGAAGAAGATGAAAGGTTTCCGATTACCGTAGATGCGGATGACTTTGCAGCCTTGCTTTTCGTAAGCTTTTCTTTAATTCTAGCACTTAAGGATGATCTTCAACGCTACCACGTCCAATCGATGAAGATTGTGAAGATCATCCTTGAATGCTAGAATCAAAGAAGAGTTTGCGAATAGCAGGGTTGCAAAGTCAACCGCATCTACGGTACTCAGCTTGCGAATGTTAAGTACTTCGCGAAGATATGTTAGGATTTAGGAAGATATGTTGTTCAGCTTCAACTAATTACCTTTAAAGTACTTAGATTAAAAACTACCCATTACTTAGCTTGATGTCCTGATAATTTAGTTCAGTCGAACTAAGATGTCTTTGATTGCTTTGCTTCAATCTACTGTATCAAGAATCTACTGTATCTACTGCTTACTTAGTCTGAGGAAACTAGGTACCGCTTCAACATTTATTCTGAATTAGCTAAGAAATCTTTGATAACTTAGCATGAGAATGCTAAATTTTTTCTCTTTATTTAGCTAGGGAAAGCTAAATTTCTTCCGATAGCTTAGCTTGAAGTATCTAAGTATCTCTGGATAGCTTAGCTTACGAAAACTAAACACGATCTGATTATTTGGTTTAGCAAAAATACCTTTAGAGATTTATCTTGAGAAAGGTAAACATCTACTATAAGGTAAACATTTAGTTCAGGGAAGCTATGTAGCTTTTGTTTGATTAGCTTGAGGACACTAAGGATCTACTTTTTGCTCAGCTTGAAAAACTAAGTGTAGCACGAATGCTACAGGTCTTCATAGCTAGCCTCCCGGATATTGAGCCCCATTGCCCATTCCAAGAAGGCCACGAATCCAGCGTCCTCCTCGCTTCACTGGTGAAGATCGACTGAGGAGGCGACTCGATTGTGCCTTCGGAATAACTCGCCAAGCACTCACAACCCCATCTAGCGGAACGTAACTAGCAGTATCGTAACTTGAAGTTAGCCGTCGTTATAGCACCACTCAAGGTTACCACCCCAGCTGAACTGTGATTGGTATCGTTGGCTTAGAAGAGTCTTCGTCAGGACCTGCTTTCTCCCTCCAACTACTCTAGGCTCAACAATCCTACTACATAAGCATCTTTTGATCGTTTACCTTGGAGCAGCAAAACAATTTTTGATAACTTACCAGGAGAAATTCAAACATTTCCTTGTTGTTTAGCTTGATTGAGCTAAGCTACTTCCGATAGCGTAGCTTGATTGCTTCCGATAACTTAGCTTGAAAAAACTAAGTATCTACGAAATGCTTTGATTACGGATAAGGAGCACCTTCTAATTACTTGATTTGGCAAAAATTTCCTTAGTCAAACATTTTGATAAAACAAAACATCTACAGATTATTTAACAAGGGAACCTTAGTTTCCGATACCTTAGCTTGAAAATACTAGGTATCAACTCCTTCCTCAGCCGGAGGATAATAATTACCTTCTGATCGTTTACTTTGGTGTTTCTAAACAATTTTTGAAAATTCATATTGAAGAAGCTAAATAACTTTAGATTGTTTGGTATAGATAGCTAAACTGCTTCAGATCCCTTAGCTTGAAAAAGATAAACATCTACGAAAAGCTTAGCTTAAGGCAACTGAGCAACTTTTAATCATTTGGTATACCAAGAACTTCTCTAGTCGCTTATTTTGAAAAAGCTAAACATCTACTGATCATTTAGCTTAGAGAAGCTATGTATGTACCTATGCATACATAGCTTGAAGACGCTAAGTGCCTTGCTTACTCCTTGCCTAACTTGAGGAAACTAAGCATCTACTGATCATTTACCTTGAAACAGTCAAACAATTATAGATAACTCAGCTTTAAGAAGCTAAATATCTCTCGATGTCTCGATTGTTTAGTGTAGAATGCTAAGCGGCTTCCGATGAATTAGCTTAGAGAAACTAAGGATCTACTGATTGCTTAGCTTAAGGAAACGAAACATCCTCTAATCATTTGGTTGAGCGCAGTCAACTTTAATCTATTATTTTGAGAACGTTGAACAACTGCTTAGCTTTGGGAGTCTATGCCACTTCCGCTTGCTTAGCTCGAAAACGCTAAGTACGTATCTACTCCTTGCTCAGCTTGAGGAAACTAAGCATTTGTAGACAGTTCATCACGGAACGGCTAAATATTTTTAATAACTCAGCTAAATGACGCTAAATATCTCCTGGTTAATTAGCGAGAAAACGATAAGCTACTTCCTATTACTTAGCTTGAGATTAGCTGAAGAAAACTAAGTATACACAGATAACTTAGCTTATGGTACCTATATTACTCCTAGTAATTTACCTCATTTTACTTATTTTGAGGAAGCTAAACAGCTCCTCATAGTTTCGGTCAGGAAAGCTAGGTTATTTTCGATGACTTAGCTTTAAGAAGCTAAGTATCTACTGCTTGCTTAGTTTTCTACTATGTAGAACTAGGGGTTGAATGATAACTTTTCGGCACTATCGAATCGATAGTATCGATAAATCTATATCTGTTAGACTAAGTGAATGTCGACTTATTACGGATTGTTGGATTATTCATTGCGACATTCTGAAAAGAAGGAAACTGTTGATAAACGTCTATATTAGTTAAAGGAAATGCAGTTATCGTTTAAAGTTTTCAAAATCGATAGTCCATAGTATCGAAAATAAGTTTGCATGTCGCCTCAGGCTTCCAGGACGGAAGCTTAGCTGCTTCGCAAGCTTAGTATGAAGGAATTGAATATCTACTGATTGCTTCGTATCTTCAGGAAAGTAAACATCTCCAAACCGCTAAACTTGGAAAAGCGGGAAAAGCTAAGCTACTTCCGTTTACTAAACTTAAAGAAACTAAGTTTCTTTTAACTTCTTAGCCTCAAATTGGGAAACATTCTTTTAGATTGAGAAAGAATAAAGAATCCATTTTCTCTCGGGAACAGTTTAAGTTTAAGGGAAAGTATTATCTACTAATACTTACTTTTCCGTTTTCGTTTGATTTGTCAGCCTCAGTTCAGTTCTGGCTTTGATAAACTTCCATCGGTACCGCAAATTATTCAAGAAGTACAACCGTTGTGGGGTAAAGTCTTCATAGTAGGAGTTTACAAATTCATCCGTTCGAGCTGCATCGTCAGGAATGCCAATCTGGAGGGAAACTGCAGACAATCGATCACTGATGTAGGTCCTTAAACTATCACTTATTCTTCCATCGTCATTCACTGAGCCCTTAAGCTCATTACGAATGTGGAAGAAGATCAATTTGACTAATTCGTCGCTGTTGTTCACTTGGTCATCTGTAAACTTTTCACTGAAGAACACTTTAGATTCATGAGTTGTGTCCTTCTGATGAAGCTAGAAAGTAGTGGTCAAATTATTGATCCAGTCAGGAAGATTTTCAGATAAAAACTACTCACAACAATTAATTGGGGGTTTTCTCTAAGCACGTCAACCCCGAAAGACATCCAGTCTCTTACGAGTTTTGTGCAGAAGAACCATTTTGGCGGAGGTTCCCGGAAGCCGTATAGCTTCCTTTCAAACTCCTCAAGGGCTATCCGATAGTCTCGGGATATGAAGGGTAGAAACCGTCTTATCAGGGACCATATTAGATACATATTGAGGACCCTGGAAAAAGAATTACAGGTCCCTAAGTTAAGGACTTTATTGGTTTCAGGAATCGATAAACTTACTGAATATCCGTTGTGGATACGACAATGGACATTGAACGTAAGACTTCGAGATCCTTAACAAGAACTACGGTGTTTTCAGTAACTCTAGAGTTAGGGTAGAGCGTTGTAATGATGTCAAGCAAAGGCAGCTGAAAATATCATAAATACTTAAACTGGGTAAACTTTCAGATGATTCACAAAAATCTTACAGAAGGGGCGATCTTCATAACGCTTCCCAATGAAATCTCTTTGTTAATCTCTCGATCATCATTCTGCTGAGTCACATTGATCGTATTGACGATCCGTTTTTCGTAATTGAAGATATCTTCAGCAAACTGCTTGGCACGATCATGTACAACCCCCATGAGGATGGCAACATCCCTCAGGAGTATTTTGAAGCCCTCTACGATTTCATTTCGTGGTCCCAGACGATAAAACATCTTACTGGGCAGACTCACTTCACCTTCATCGATCACAATTATTCCATCATGAGGCGGTGATTTGCGATTTTCAACGCGAATCCGAACAAATGGAGACACTCCATATTCGGATTGCAACTTGACGAATTGCTTGCGAAAATCCCAGACGAGTAGACTGTCTCCCAATATCCAAAAACCATCTGCAGAAATGAAGAATTTTTCAGCAATTGTTTACGAAAAGATCAAAGACGAAGAAAATGAGCAAATAAATTAGTTAATTTTTGGGTTGATTCTTCTTTTTCCGTGGCAACCTTCAAAGATTTCAGGTGGGATTCTTAATATCACACCTATTGTAATCACCTGAAATATGAAGTTGTTGAAGTGAATTGGCAGTGAAAAAGAATAAAATAGGTCTCCTAAATGACGCTAATGTCAACTGTTAAGATGGTAAGAGTGTTAACGTCATATGATCACTTTTCCAGAGAGAACGGTGAGAGAAATAAACTTGCAGTGTTTGGTAAAAGTAATTCATAATCCGGATGTTTAAAATTATGTCACTTCAAAAGTAGATAGGGCTTAGGGTTTGCCATAAATAGTGCGATTCTGAGATGTCCTAAAAGCTCGCTAACTAAGTTACAATTCAACGAGCCCATTCCATGCTATTATAAGTCGACTTAGACTTATAATAGACTCCGAGAGATATGTTGTTCCCGAGACATACTCAATCTTTTCGAAAAAAAATACATGAGCAGTATATGAATTCAACGACTTCAGAGATTGACCCAGATCAGGGCCTTTTACAATCTAAGCGAAACATGAATAGTGAATATGTTTGAACAGAATTTCACTTGCTTCGTAATCCCAAGAGTTGTTGTGTTTCTGTTCAGAGATAGGCGATAATCAGAACGAGTGATACTCAATTCTCAAATTTCATTCAAGTACAGATAGGAAAAATTTTCTGCGGCATTCAGGATCGAACCGTAAACCCTCGTAATCTGTGCAAGAGTTCTACCAACTGATCTATGGGGAATGGGCACACTAGGGGCACCCACTCTGACTGTCTTTGCCACTGACCTTAACCAACTGCCATGTGCACTTCTAAGAGTGTCACTTCAAGAGTGTTCCAACTTTACTTTGTAAATTCCAATACTTTCTGAAGTTAGAATTCTTCCTGATTTTTAAGATTTCATTCCGATTTTACAGCAATTAATATTTTTCGTACTAAAATGAATAGTATTACTCTTAATATATCTCCTGAATACCTGAGATCAGAAGGATAATCTTAATGTCTCATATCTTAACGGAAGATTATCTTCTTCCCGAATTCCAAGAAGCCCAAAATCTATTCTCCAATCTAAACTGCAGATGTTGCAGAACTCATCCAAAATGATCAAAGAAGATGGTTGTTTCTATTAATAATCGACAAGGCTGTTACTAGTGATTCCAAATAACCGAGTTTTTATGATAGACTAACTGGTTTAAAACCGGTTTCAAATTTAGGATTAGATTGTGAAATTTTGAGCATTTCTTCAGAAGTTAGTATCTAATTGATCCGTAGAGACGGTTTTGAACCGGTTTCATCTCTAAAAATCGGTTGAAAACCGTCTCCAAAATAGGGCGGTTAACCGGTTTTTCGGAACCGGTTAAGCGTCGTTGGAATCACTAGCTGTAACACCCTTAAGACTTCCCTATTACACAGAAAGCTTACGTCAACGTGAACTGTGGAAATTTACGGCAGGAGAACCCTGTTGTCTCACTTACTTCAAACGCAATCGACACTGTATACAATTCAAAAGTCAATACAAAAATTCATATCCAAGCTAATATACTTGAAAAGTAAGCCTAAAACTGGTATATGAGACTCTATTAAACCCGAACAGACCTTGTAAAAGTTCATGGAGAGGTGACTTAAGTAATTAACTATCCCTGGGCAATTATGAGAAACATTAGTGATGACAATAATGGTACTGATTCGAGCTATGGAGTGTTAATTTTCAAAAGCTTCAAAACGGAAATTGATCGATTCTGACCACCTTTAGCGTAGATTAAATTACAAAACTTCAACTTTCCAAATTCGTCAGACTGAAGTTAAAAACATGTTAGAACCGGAGAAACGGATACGAGTTATGATAAATTTCAAAAACTTCAAAACGCAATAGATCAAGTTCCAATTGACCATTTTTGATCTATACGAATATATATTAAACGCAGAGCTGTGCAAGAACCGTTGAAACCGAATAAACACCAAAATAAGTTTGTTCTGATAAGGTTTTGACCATTTAACGTACATGTTTTATTTGACGTTTATTCGGTTTCAATGGTTCTTGCACGCCTCTGGATTAAAGGTCTCACAAAAGTCTGTCACTTTCTAGAATTCATAGGGTTTTAGAAAGAAGAACGTCTTAGTAAGCGGAACCTATTATAATGAGACGCGACCACAAATATCTCGACAATAAACCATTGAAACGAATAAAAGTACGGTCATACCGGGTTATGGTTACGAGTTAAACTTTTGAATTTAACAAACTTTAAAGTGTCATATTGTCGACTGGAGCAACAAATGCGCTACCTGCATTCCCTTTGCATCTGCATTTGTTAAACGACTAGGCAATGAACACATTTTGTAAGAAATACTGAAGTAAAGCATATACAGATAGTACTGTTGCTGATCGAATCGACGATTTCAAGTTCAAAATAAAATACTTTCAAAAACGATTTATAACCGAATGTAAAAAATTATAATAAATGTTGCCTTCAAGAACATCCGCTACTCAAAGATAAGAACTTAAGACTAAATTAGTTTTAAAGATTACTATTTTTTGCAACTTGCTCGGTAAATGGTTTTACACATTATTAATGAATGTAATTTTCTTATTTGGCTCAGAAGTTAGTTAGTTAACCGATTTTGATTACTCCAAGTTCAGAAAGATTTTTGACATCTTTACAGCTTTCGTCAGACTAAATTAAGAACGCACAGAAAATTTTTTAATCTAGTAATTTCTTTTGCAATTTTCTCAGGACTTAAGGCTTTTATTGCGATCGAATCCCGGTCAAAATTCTGAAAAACCAAAATCTCGAACGTTGAAATCCCGAAGGAGCTAACATATCGAACACTAAAATTCCGAATGGATCAAAATTCCGAAACGCCAAAATCCCGAAAGGGCCAAAATTCCGAACAGGAAAAAAGCTGAAAGCCAAAATCTCGAAAGGCATAAAGCTCAGAAAGCCAAAATTCCGAATTATTAAAATTAACTTAAATTATTCTACACATTGTCCTCCGTATAACCTCCTTCTTCTCAGGATTTTGAACAGTCGAGATTTTGGTATTCGGAATTTTGGCTTTCGGAATTTTGGCGTTCGGGATTTTGGCGTTCGAGACTTTAAGTTTCAGGATTTGGACCCTTTCCTTTCGTTCGTTTCGGAACTTTAACGTTCGGTATTTTGGTATTCAGGATTTTGGTTTTCGGGATTTTGGCCGGCATCGCTTGCGACCATATACCGCTTCCTGTATTATCTATCTGCTCGAGTTTAAGGTCTATAAAGAATCTATATTTTCGTTGAAAAATATCAAACATTTCGCATTAATTCACTATAAAAATCTTTCTCATCATAAAATAAAACAGGCCTACCTCCGGTTTTCTCTCTCTCACCATTATTAGTGCGGTGATTGATTGTCTTGGCTTTACGTGCTCTGCAAGTTAGAGACTTGCGACTGTGTATGTCGTAAGATCATCTTTGGCTATCATTTAACACTATGACGATGAATAAATTTTGCATTTGACCAATTCTCTCCCCAAAAGCGTCTTTTCTTCTTCCATAGTCTTCAATCTTTGGCAAGGTCAGAGACATATGAAAATTGAATTATACAATAATCCGGTTTCTCAAGCCTAATACAAACCAAAAAAAAGCTCATTAGGAAGCATTTTTTACTGTCAAGCAGTAAAAGTCTTTCGTATGAATTTCTTTTGCATTTCATTTAATGATCATCTTCCAAAAACAGCGACATCCAAATCTCAATCTTGGTGACATTTTCTTCCATTGACGATATAATACCGATGATACAATTCCCACATTAAATACCAATCATCAATTATTCATTTTGTTTTCTGGCTAAAAAGACTTTTACTCTCATTTCTATTCCAACCACTCTCGTATTTGAATTTTTATTTGTGCATTTTATTTAGATATTAAACTTATACAACATTTTATTAAGATCTAGTCTAATCAATACCTCAAATGTAACATTTGCAAAAAAAATAGTTTCACAATTAGGATGGATCTGAAATTTCAAAATACAAGGAACCTTTTTGGAGATTAATGAGACTAGGAAAATAAACAAGCAACTTAATGTAAATGATTCCTAATAAATTGGAAGTTTTTCTATAATTCTTTTATGTCAAACTTTAATAAGACAAGGTCTAAAATACCAGGATACAGATGATTTAGATATCAATCTGTATATAAGATTATCAGGAACAGAATTGTCAAGCAGTTCAATAAAATACTTTCAAAAACGATTTATAGCCGAATCTAAAAAATTATAATAAATGTTGCCTTCAAGAACATCCGCTACTCAAAGATAAGAACTAAAGACTAAATTAGTTTTAAAGATTACTATTTTTTGCATCTTGTTCAGTAGATCGTTTTAGAGATTATTAATGAATGTAATTTTCTTATTTGGCTCAGAAGTTAGTTAGTAAGAAAAGGTTTCCTGAGTATTACTTTCAAAACTTTGAACTTTTTAGTTTAAAGAAATTTTTTTTTTCTAAAAACCATCATTACAATAAAATTTAAAATATTTTTATTCATATTCACTCAAATTAAATATTCCAAAAATTAATGTTTATAGTTTATTAAGCTGTGCTAAAATAAAATAAATTTTAAACAAAGCCATAGGGTAGGTGTGCCAAATTTCGGTATAGTTGCATACAAGCGCCAAAGTCTCAAGTTTGATATGTAATATCGTAATATAAATTGATCTTTTCTATTTCTTCTTCTTAAAGAGTGTTGCTTGTAACCATGTAGACAGTTTATCGTCGTCATTTTCTCTAAAATCATTCTTAATACATTTTAAAATGAATAAAAATGTAAACATAACTTTAGTGCCCTATTTCGGCCACCTTAATTCTCATTAGCCTCTTGCCCTTCGGGAATTCTTCCAATATCTTTTTCGCATCTTTTTGTTCCTCGAAGCTATATTTTTTTTTATTTTTTTGCATTGTATAATCTCTAGAGTATGCAAAAACTAAAAATTTATGGAAATCCGAGAAATAAAAAAGGTGGCCGGAATTGCAAGCTGGTAGGAAATTGGTACACTTACCCTATTTATAAATTTTCACCAAGACGATAATAAAATTACTTCAATAAATAATATAATTGACCCCTTAGCAGGACTAATCGTGTATAATTCGACCAAAATTAGCAAATTGCGCAACGATATTTAAAACATAATATTTCTTTATTTAGTAAGTTTTTTTTGTATTGTTTTTCTAAGTTCTTTAAGAAAATTCAAGAAAAAGTCCATTATGGTACCTTCTATCACTTCAACTAAATGAACCCAAATCGCTTCGAATAATCCTAAACAATTTGCTCCATTTGATAGTAATAATCAAACTTGAAAAATGTAACAAAACTTTTTTTCAAATTTAACTGCTGCCCGAATTAAAAAGTAGCCCGATCTTAAAAGAGACGAATTAGCGAGAGTCTACTGTAACTTGAATTAAAATAATTCTTAATGAAGACTAATCAATTTTAACTACAAACTACTACACTGTCCGCAACACCAGCGATCCATCACAATTTTTTTTTGTAAGACTCTTTCCATATGGAAGTTTCTATAATACAATTTAAATCCAAGAATAAATATTTAAAAGAAAAAAAAAACATTGACTTTTCCAAAAATAAAATAACATAATTTCAATTAATTTATTTGCTTGGCCGAAGTTGCACTCAAATTGTCCGAAATTGAAAGCTGGTCGAAATTTGGTACAATTACCCTACATGAAATCGATCTTAATATATTTAAAATGGTTCGAATAAAGCTCAGAAGCTTGGTCTGGAAAAGCTTTTATTGAACTCCGTCCGGACGCGGCAACACAATCTGTGGAAGACTCCACAGATTGTGTTGCCGCGTCCGGACGGAGCTTCCCTCCAAAAATTTCCACTGAGGATGAACGGCAATTTCCCCCACGACTTTTACGTACGCCACGCGACTTTTTCAACCAATATTTTTCATAAATAATCTCTTTTGTAAAGTTTTGTGGTATCTATTTGTTTCTTATTTGGTTCAGCATAAACGATAACTAGGATTATTTTCATGATTTATTGGAAGGTTCGAATTTTAGACTTCCATTTCATTGTTCGTCTTCGAGACTTGCAGACTACCTTGAAATTCAAATAATCAACTGCAAACAATTGATTTTGAAAGAGAAAATGTCCCTAGTTCATATACCATTGTGATTGAATTTCCATTGCTTTTAAAAAAAAAAATTATCAAAAAATTTAGTTACCCTACGGGAAGTTCTAATTATTCCATTTTGAAAAATATTCTCACACGTAAACTTCAATTGACTTGCAAGACAAGAATTATCAGATAGATAAGAAGTATATACTAAAGGTATTTAGTATCATACTAAAAGTGTTTATTTAAATATACTTTTATAGTATGTTTAAATCTTCTAGGCATTGTGAGAAATTCACGCGAAAATTTTGGATTTTGAAGTTAAGAACTTGAAATGTACAGTAAAATTTCTGGAGAAGTATTTCATTCAATTATAATAATCATTTCACGCAAGAATAAATAAAATTTTAAACAGTGTCATTCTTAAAAAAAAAGTTACGAATAAATATTCAAGGCAAAGTTCAAAATTAGCAATATTAAATCTAAAAGCTCAAAATGTTCTAAAAGGTTTTTCGTGTTCAAAAAGAAAGGTATTTACGGGAAAGTGCCCATGCTTTACACGTTCCACAGTTTTACAATAATTAAATTTTTCTTGTGTTTCTCAATAAATGTGACTTATCTCTTCTATATTTTGAAAACTAGGGGAAATTGTCTTGTGTATAATATATTGCAGAGTCATTTTATTCAGAAACATAGGAAAAATTTAAACATTGTAAAGCTTAGGACCGTGCAAAGCATGGGCACTTTCCCCTATCTGATAATAAGCCTTGTAATTGTTCACTTAAATAAGAAATATTGAGAATATATCTTACGTTTAATTGAATATTAAATCACTTTAGGGGTCCTGGTCAATATCCCGAAAGCCATAATTCCGGAAAGTTAAACTCCAAAAGTCAAAATCCCGAAAACCCAAAATCTGAAAAGCCAAAATCTTGAAAGTCAAAATTTCGAATGGAAAATCCCGAAAAGCCAAGATCCGAAAAAAGCTGAACTCCAATAGCCAAAATCCCAAATTATCAAAAGTGTCATAGCTAGGGGAAAGTGCCCATACTTCATACGATCACAAGCTTCGTAGAGATTAAATTTTGGATGCATTCACATAGTTTTTAGAATATGGATGCGATAATTCAGATTTATTGAGAAACATAGAGAAAATTTAGTCATCACGAAGATTGGGGTCGTGAGAAGCATGGCCATTTTCCCCTACTCCCACGATTGTATCCATCATTGTAAGAGGCAAAAGGACATTTTCTGTATTTTGGGAAATTATTCCACACATTATCCTCCGTATAAATTCGTCTCTTTCAGGATTTTACCATTCGGAAATATGGTTTTGTGGAATTTTGACATTCGGGATTTTGGCTTTCGGAATTCTGGCCGTCATTACGCTCTAATATTGTTTAGAGCTTTGAAAGCTTTAAAGCTTGAGCCCCAATTAGAGAACGCGAGTTAACGGAAAAGACTTCATGGAATCCAATATTAAATTCCGTGTGAATAATGCTTTATAAATAAATTTAATTTTAGAATTTATTAGCATCATCAGTTATAGATGTTTTAAAATAAAATTAGTTAATTTTTTGAGCTTTTCTAAAATTAAAATGATTACTAAAAATATAAAATTCGCAAATTCACATCAAGTCGATAACAAAATGATTTAAATGAATAATAATTGATTTATTAGCAATGGCAAATCTTGTTCAATTTACTAACAAAATTAACATCGTTGATAAATTGGCGTCCAACATTGTATTACTGACATAGTTTTAGGTGACAGGTTTTCTCAATAAACTTGAGGAATTCTTCTCACCTTGGTTGTGGGGGAATTAGACTACTGAAAAGCAATTAGCAGGATTTTGTGAATCCCAGAAACTTGCAATTGCACAATTGAAAGTCACGCGTCTTCGCCTTTCCAGCGTCAATATTATCAATTTGTCCCCGTAGATTCGAGGTGAAAATTCCTCAAAAACCGATAATAATATGTTTTTGCTTTGTTTCTTTTTTTTCTGCTGCAATAAAAAAACGGTTTATTGTACTGTTTCTTCACAAAATACAAAAATTCCTTGATCTTTTGCAGCTATTTCGATAATTCCTCTACCTTGACCTCTAACACTAATGTACACAAAAGGAGTTAGTCAAAAACCTATAGTGTAATTGTTCCGCCAAGAAGGTAATCGATAATTCAGATATCAAACTTCTTTAAAGAATTCTCTTGCGAATGAAGAAGAAAAAACACAGAGTTCATTAGTTGAAATCATTTACTGATACCTCCAATATCGCACCTCTGAAGTATGATCAATATCAAAAGAGGATATGAATAAGAGATGAGCCATTGACAAATTGATGTCTCGCTCAATTAACAGCATAATTTTCATCTATGCATATTTCTATTCTTCAACAATTTACATTGTTGTGGGTTTTTTTTCATCCGGAGGCTGGGCGCGAGAAGTGAAACAAGAAAATTTGCTGAAGGTATATAGCAAAAGCCACAAACGTAATTTACGGTCAACACCGTCAAGTCTTTGGAAGTTATTACGTAAGCTCCCGTTGTGATTTTACATCCTTGTTCTGGAAAATAACACGAGAGACAATTTTGCAATAAAGCACCAAGGGAGCTTTCAATCTGTAAATATCTTACGCATATACAATAAAGCTAGCATCTGCGTTGATTGACTTTAATAACATTGGATTTTCGAATGCTTCTAAGTAGAACTAAATCAAGATTTTTCCGTGATTTCCCACCATGCTAATATTGACGTAAATCTTTATCATTAAGCTTGTTAAGTAACTAAAACTTTTAGCATGGCATGATCTCATGGGCAATCGACGGGGAACTTTCATTTCTTCACTGAAGAAATATTAATAAAAGTTCTAAATTTATTGGAGGTATTGACACACGTGTCAATGATCGCCTTCCAAAACTCAAATAGTCCCTCAGTCCACTGCGTGAATTCAGTGAAATATTATACTTTCAATTCTTCAAACGAGTTTCTTATTGTTAACTGATTTTTTGCATAGCGATCCAATTTAACCCTTAATTGTCTACTAAGTAGAATTCTAAGTTTGATTTTAATTTATCCTACCTCCTTTTTTCACAAGTGTAAATTTTCATTTTAGTATTTTTTTTATAAATTTTATAAATCTTTATTAAAAAAAAAAACGGTAAAAGTACAGGAAACCTAATATTATAGATATTCTTGATGCACTACACAACTCCTAATAAAACGTTTTGTTGGGGAGGTTGATTTTCTACGCCGATAACTCCCCCGCCGATAAAACCGATAACCGAAAATCTACGATGAAACCGAAAATCTACGCCGATAAAACCTATAACTCCCTTACGATTTATATTTTACGATTTTTGCCCAACGAGTTTTAATTGGGAATGAATTATCATTATTTATCTTTAACCAAAAATACTCTTGACTACCCAAGGTTACGTTTGGCTAATGTTCGGCCACCTTCCTGATAGACATACCTAAAGCCCTTATCAAACATCAGTCGAATGAAGCATTAAATATCCGAAAGCTTGTTCCTATCAATAAGCAAAAAAATGTAACTTTTGGCTTGAATATGCCTATTCTTTTTCAGCATTGAATCGTATGTATTTACTAAAAACCGCGAAAAAATTGGTTATATAATTCAAAAATAAAAGGTTTAAGTTTACAAACTCAAAATAATTAAGTCAAATTTCATTATTTAGCCTTGAATTGGAACACAAATCTAGCCATATTCGAAAAGGCCTACGTAAGCCGAGATACAAACAACTGTTTAGTAGACTTTCGGATTTTAGCCTTTTCGGACTTTTAATAGACTTTCGGCTAACTAAACCACAAACTTTGGCACAATATTTGGCAATTTAGAATTTTTATAAAATATAAAGAACTTTCTCTTTAATTTCAGGAAAATGAAAAAGTTCTTATTATCTGTAAAAATGCATCAAATAAGGCGCTCAGAACAAAAAAACGCTATTTTAATAGGGAAATGCATACGACTTAGAGTTTTTTCTATTCTGACCGCCTCAAATAATAATTTTATAAATAAGACTGACTTTTGTAAAGATTGTTTTTACCGACAATTTTTCAATGAGAAATAAGATTATATGATTTAAATAAAAATTAAATTGTAATACAAAAACATTTAATAAACTGTATTGAAAATGCATTTATTAATGGAAAATACCGTATATCGACCTTAACAGGGTAGACCCTGTAGACTCGTTGATGCGGTAAAAGATAAAAAAAATGGTAAGTCTACGCACCAGGCAGAATTTGAATAAAATACCGGCTTAGATTTCAAAATTCATATTTTTTCTATTTATACAATTCTATGTAATTTCCAAAAAGAATTTTTTTACGAAAAAACAGTGTTGATTACAAACACAAGCGTATTAAATATACTTGAGAATCAAGGAGATAAACTCCCTCCGGGTGGGTCAGTGGTTGTTATCCTTTCAGGACAGGAAAACAAGAATATTTTTGCCAAAGCTTTCGACGCTACAATGCTACAATGCCCTGACGCACCCGGAGGGAGTTTATCTCCTTGATTCTCAAGATACGTCTTACGTCAGTGCTATTTCAATTAAATATACCGTAAATTTTTAAGTCAAATGATTAGCGGTACGGCTCAAAGAGAAATAAACTTGCATTTGTGAAAGTGTCCTGATATTCAATCAAAATCCGCAAAGCAAAGATCTCGATTGGGTTGAAATCCGGAATAGCCAAAATACCAAATAGACCAAGATCTCGTACGGCCAAAATCTCGAAAGCCAACATCTTGAGTGGGTCAAAATCCGAAAAAGCCTAAATATCGAACACCAAAACCTGAAAGGTAAAAGGGTCTAAGTCCCAAAAGCCAAAATGCAGAATGGGGTAAAACCCTATATATCCAAAATCCCAAATGAGCCAAATTCCTCAATATGTAGAAATCCCGCATGGTTTGAAATTCCGAAAAACCAAAATCTGAAAGCCAAGTTAAAATTCTGAAAGCCAAAATCTCAGAAGCCAAAATTCCTAAACCCAAAAACACTAATGAACTAAAATCCAGAAGGGGTTAAAATCCTGAAAGCCAAAATCCCGAATAGGTCAAAACCCCGAAAAGTCAAAATCCCAAACGCCAAAATCTTAGAAGAGCCAGAATTCTGATTTTTTCAAAATCCCGAAAGGGTCTAAATTCTGAGCACCAAAATCCCTAAATCCAGAACCCCAAAGGACCAAAATCCATAATGGATTAAAATCCCGAAAAGTCAAAATCTCGAAAGCCAATATCCCGTACGCCCAAAAACTCATAAGCCAAAATTTCAAATAAGTTGAAATTCCGAATAGCAAAAATCTCGAATGGGTCAATATTACGAAAAATCAGAATCGCAAATGCGAAGACCATGACAGCCAAAATATCGAAAACAAAAATACCGGATGCTAGATCCTGAAAGGCCAAAATTGCACCCGCTCTTGCAAGAGCCTAAGGGGAGTTTTCTGTGTTTTGGGAAATTAGTCCATACATTATTCTCCGTATAATTCAGGATTTTAACCATTCATTCGAGATTTTGACTTTCGGGAGGCCCTTTCGAGATTCGGTATTTAGGGATTTTGGCTTTTGGCTTTTCAGTATTTTGATTTTCGGGATTTCGAGCCATACGGAATTTTAGCCGGCAATAATTTGTTAAAGATGCATTTATTGTTTAAAAATTATACTGAAAATTTTTTTGCCAACAATAATTCAACGGATGAATGAAGGCCTTATCATTAAAATAATTAATAATTTTTTATATTTTAGGGGAAACTGGGGCACCACCAAACACGGGGTACCACCAAGCACTGCGATTTTTTAATCGGATATTCGACTTCAGAAGATAAGATCTATAGGAATTTATAGGTACTATAGGGATACTTGTCCACTGAAGGAATAGTCGAGATAGTTCAAGTAGTTTAGAAATAAAAATTAGTGTTTGGTGATACCCCATGTTTGGTTGTACCCCGTGTTTGGTGGTGCCCCAGTTTCCCCTGTTCAATTTTTTCCTGATAGAATTGAATATTTAAAAATATAATAATTTTTCTAGCCCTTGAAGCGTTCCTTGCAGTAACTTCATGAATTTGAAATTCTCTATAAAGTTGTACGTAGATTAGATCAATTTTTGACTTTGGTATTTTTTCGCAAGGATTATTTTGTGCAATTACTACATCTTACATTATTTTAGCGCTTCTATGTAGTCTAAATAAAGTTCTGAATAATTCTGAAAAATTGTAATTTTTCAAGGAATTTCCTCAAGAGCTTTTTATTTAACAGAGCTTTTAAATTCTAACATCTCTCAGTTAGAATTCTTTAGAAGATCAGTTAAGTGTTAATAAAGAAGCTCCCATTAAATATCCCAACAAAGTCACGCGAATCACAGAATCTTTGTCTTAAGCCACCTTTTGTGCCATATGCAAAATTCCTTAATCAGTCATAATTTTTTGTTCATCAATAAAAAGTTAGAGAACTCTCTGACAGGTTTTCTCCACAAAACACTAATTTCGCTTATGGGAAATCGGCACATTAATTTGTTAGAAAAATTTTTCAGCCAAAAAGCACTTTTATGTAAGGTCACATCAGATACTTGTTCTTGTATATTTCTCGCTGGTTGGATTATGTTTCAGGCAGATCATCTTATGTGTTGAACGGAGAAGTGGGAAGATTTTTTATACCAGCAGCGTCACATTTTGGAAGATGCGACTATAAAAAGCGAAAGTGTTTCGCTATCGTGTCTTCAGTTGAGTTGAGAATTTCAGTGAAGAATAGTCTCAAAAAATGCGTGCTTTAGTGGTGAGTTCTTTGAGATCTTCTTCTTGGTCAGGTGCCATACGGATGTTGTACAGTGATTAGAGTGAATTTTCTAATGTGATAATTTCATCAGTCAATTTAGGATCACTTTCGTCAATGGACTTTGTGGATTTAAGCTATTAAAGCTGGGAAAACCGATCAATAGATATAGGAGCTTCTCTCAAGAAAAGCTCACAGATATCTTTCAAAAAGTGCATTTAGAAATTTAGCCTTCAATTGTGACTTTTTTAGCGTCTAACCTAATATCAATGGATTGATTTGCATAAAATCGCAGATGAACATTATTGAAATTATTAAAACAAGTTCTGCAGATTCTAAGAAATACCTGAAGTTGAAAAAAATTACAGAAACGCACAATTTTCGAGATCTTAATTTATAAAATAAAAATATCTAGGCAATTTCAATTTTTATCTCTTAAAATAAGATGTGATCTTACATTTTTAATGTTTCACTTGACGTGTTTCATGTTTCTTCGATTTTTCTTTATTTTTCACTTCATATCCTCCATGGAATAATTTTCCCACGTTCTTTTGAAAAGGAAAATATACCCGTCAAATAATATCTGCAAATATCTTTAAGATTTCTGTAGAGAAAATCTACACCTCTACAGAATATCTGCAGATAATATCTGTAGATATTCTTACGAATTTTATTTGGGCTTGGGACAAAATTCGTCAGAATAATTCGGCAGATTTTCTGACGAATCTCTGACGAATTTCTGTAGATATTCTGCCGATTTTCTGTAGATTTTTTCTACATTCCAGACTTTCCAGACAAGATGTGTCAGAAGAGATGGAAAAATTTTTCACTGAAGTTTGCAAAATTCAATAGAGTTATTCTTAGTGATATCACGGTGTTTATATAAAATAAAGAATTCTGCGACGCCGTGTTACAAGTAGAGAAAAGTGAAGTGAAAACTTTAAACAGAGTGTCGACCAAAATTTCGTGTTTTTGTATCATTCGATTGGCGATTTTTAAGAAATTAGTATTTTTGCTCGCAGTTTTTTTACTTATCTAAAATGTGTACTCGGTAATGCTTGTTAAGCAGAGCATACAATTTTCTTTATAACTTCTACAGTTTCTTCATAAATCAACAATATTTTTGTGAAGTAATGGAGGTTATGCAGATTTTCTAGGGAGAAATTCTGCCGAGAATCTGCAGATTTTCTCTGAATGTACTAGAATATACCGTTAAAATTCAAAAAAACCTCCGAGTAAAATCGGCAGGTAGAGCAATGATTTGACGGGTATCCTTTAAATTTGAAATAAGTTAACCGTGGGAAAATAATAGGTATTAGAAGAATTGATTTACTTTTGCAATGAGACATGACAGCTGTCAACTTCATGTTTCATGATCCTTGAATAATTTAAGTTAATTTGGCATTCTGTTCTATTCTCTAGATTCTTGTTTTTTATTGTTTCCTAGAAAGATTTATTGAAAATTGAACTAAAAACGACAAGCAGTGTAGGAAAAATTAATCAGAACTCTATATAAAAGAAGATGCTTACGACAGCTGTCATTTTTCTTATTGAATTTTTCATGTTTCTCGAATTTGTTCTTGATTTTACAGTTTTTCTCGCGCTAGCAAAATTTACTTCACATTTAAATCAGTACTCCAAAAATAAAGTTTTATCAAATTAACAAGACAAGTTTGTCAAAAAAATGTTCTTCCATATAGAACAGAGGCGTGCAAGAACCGTTGAAAACGAATAAACGTCAAAGGAAAAATGTACGTCAATGGTCAAAACGCTACTATAACAAACTTATTTTGACGTTAATTCGGTTTCAACGGTTTTTGCACACCTCTGATATAGAATATGGAAAAGTTTTGCCAAATCGGCGGGCAACTGGATATTTTAAAAAATTGTCAAAAGGGTGTTTTCCCATAGAAAATGCGAGAAAAAGTCTTGTCAACATCCTTTTGACAACTTTTGCACAAAATCCATTTGTTCGTGTAACAAAACTTCTTTTTCAGAGCATTTATGTCTAATTTCTCATTTCGAGTTTTTTTTACTTCCTTTTATTAAACAAAAATGTTTTCCCTTCAAATATTAAATGATTTTTATTTGAAGAAAGGAACAAAAAAAAGTTGAAGAAGGTTAGGCGTCTTTGTGAAACATTGATGACAGATGTCATTCCAATAAGTGTTTCATGTTTCACGCTTTTGTTTGTTCATCTAGCATTGTATTAGCTTCTTTTGAACAAATTAATCATTTTTCAAGAATATGCAATGAATATTTCCGTAAAAAAAGACGAATGATTCTCTATAAATGCAGATATTTCCAAATATATTGATGTCAATACAATGTTTCATCCTTGTTTCGTGTCTCTTATTTTCAAGAGATTTTTGTATTAAAACATTTTTTTGACCAGTCGTTTATTGCAATTTGTTACATAAACAATTAACATTCAGCAATTATACTCATACATTTTGAATTTTAAAAAAAAGTTGGCTTTTTGGCTATGGTCCTGAAAGGAAGGAAGCCCAATGACTTGTCCTAAAGAGTATTAAAATAGAAGAGGAGAAAATTCATCTGCAATTAAGATCTCTAAATTTGTATGAGCCTGTAAATCTGCATTCATGGTGCTTATAATTAAGCAGCACATAAATTTAGCAAAAATTTAATATCTTCTAGCTAGCGTGTTAAAACCGAATTCTGCAACAGATTTACCAGACAATAAATTCCCAAAGTGACTCCTAAATTTGGCACAAATGGCATTTGCCGTCAATAATAAATTTCGCAATCAGAATAAAATAAATAAAGAACATAAGATTTTTGAACTCCGAATTAGGAAAATATTCATATAATTCTTAAATTTGGTTACCTCAACAAAAAAAAAGTTCACAAATATTTTTTTTGTTCTCTCTATTAATCGATTAAACAGAATATAAATTCTGTATTCTTGTCAAACCGGAACTTTACGTCTTTTACCCAAAATTAAACATTTCAGTTTGACCGCTTCCCACATTCTACAACTTAATCAAAGGTTAAGATAAAAGATTGTTTATTTAGACAAATAAATTTGTCACTGCACCCACGCAATGAAAATGAAAGTAAATCTTCGGTTTTACTAATTAACCTTCCACAAGTTCATTCTACGATGAATGAAAAGAAAAGTGCTAAATACCGATTCGGTTGTGTTTTGCTTGATGATAATCGATACTCTCCGATGACATCAATATTGGCTATTTGTGCAAGATATTAAACACTTTACTAAAAATTCCCCTCATTTGCATTTCAAGCTCATTTCATCGCTCGTGGCGGTGGCATTTGCCAGGCCGGATGTTAGTCTTGGCTACCGGTATAATCAGCCATCAGGAACCTTTCCTCGAGTCAATGTGGACATGGTACAATCTCAGAGTTACGAAATACCTGCAGGACAATCAACTTTTGAGCACATAGGAGGATCATCAAATGTGGCCAGTAATCAGTATGTTCCACCGCGAGTGGAACCAGTCAACAATCAATACGTTCCTCCCCCGCCCAGCAATCAGTACATTCAACCCCGTGTCGAGACCCACTTCTCAGCCCCAGCTACAACCCTGTTAACCCCAACTGGAGGTCCTAGTCCGTCCAGCAGTGCCCCATCCGTAAACTTTATCACTTATGCTGACCAACCAGCCCCTACTGCTGCCTCAAGCCTCCACACAGGGTTCTCCCACGAACACGTCAGCTCAGCCCTGCCCACCTTCCCCACCCTCGCTACCCCAACTGGAAGCTCTCAACTGAATACCCAACAATTCTCAACCGGCTTCAGCCAGGGTCACTCAACCGGTTTCGATCAAGGCTCAACCACAGGTTTTGGCCAAGATATCTCAACAGGATTCCACCAGGGTGGATCCCAAGGCCTAACTACTGGTTTCGGTCAAGATTTCCAGGGTGGATCCCATATTACCCAAGGCGTAGCCCACAATGAAGAGATCCAACTTACTGGACGAGTTGATTCAAGTGCAAGTCACGTCAACTTCCCCCCAACTAGGGTCATTCAGCAAACGAACCCCGTTGTAACGAAACACACCTACGTCTTCGCCGCTCCTGAAGAAGAGGAAGCCGTCGCACCATTGGAACCTATTGTGCTACCACGACCTCAGACCCACTACAAGATCATCTTCATCAAGGCACCGAGCACAACAATTGTCAACAACCAGGCTGGTGCAGTTGCTCCTCAGGTAAATACCACAGGAGAGTTTGAGAAGAAACCCCGTAAAGAGGACCGAAATGAAATAAAATTACCATGTGCAGAACCTAGGTAGAGGACTAAACAAATACTATCGAACTATGAGATCAGGATTTAGTTTTTGATTACGATCGGTTCGTACCGATCCTGCTTAAGAAGGGTGGTCACTTTTGCACTAGGAGTCTAGTCTTGTGAAAGACGTCCTGTTCGTAGTGACGCAAGCCAAAAGGTGATACCTAGCGAAGGGCCCAGTGAAGGATTTGTACCAAGGGTTGACTAGGAACGGATTTGATATTTTGGACATTCAGGATCTAGAGTATTTGAACCATTAACGGTAGTACGGTATTACTGCTAGCCAACACTTGGTCCAATGCAGACTAGAAGACGGAACCTAGTTCAGAGACTAGTAAAATAGAATTACAAGTGCAAGGTTTGAATCAAGTGTTATCCAGGAACCGTTCCATCAGGGGCCCATCAAACTCAATAAAAAGTGAAGCTATTCTTCACTTTTCCTTGTAAAAATTTTGCAGATATTGCACCGCGTCTTAAACAAATTTGCTCGTAGTTCTCGTATTATTCCGGCGAGCATAATCAAATATGTATTTTTAGATTGCTTTTACTGCATGATTTCGAAATATATCAGACTGATAAGTCAATTCTCTTTAGGAAAAAACTTGCCAATAGTCTTCAGTGCCTCTATGCAAAAACGTATGGAAAAATGAAATGTCGACAGGCCCCTGGTTCCATATTATCGTTGAGTATAAGTAAAATACTGGAAATACTAGGCGTTTGAAACTTTAAACGTCTAGGATCTGCAATATTTGACCCATATTCAACGGTAGTACGGAACCACTCCTAGCCAACACGTGGTCCAAAGCAGACTAAGAGGTAGAACCTAGTTAAGACACTAAAGAAATTAAGTTAGAAGTGAAAGGTTTGGACCAAGTGTTGGCTATGAACAAACTCCTATTACCATTGAAATGTGTCAAATATTGTAGAACCTAGGCATTTCTAACCTTACTATAACAACTAGGTTCAGTGGGTTTAGGGAATGAACTGCCCTGTAGAGGTTTCCTTCTTCAGGGATCCATTGCACTTCTTCAAATAAATTTCATAAAGTTTGTGTCGAAATCTTATCAAGCGAGATCTTGGAGAGCACCTAAACTAAGCCAGTACGAAATTTAGATCAATTAGATCATCTGGAATCTAAACTTATTATCAGTCTAAGTTTAACTAGAACGAAAACGTACAGGGGCTTTAGTAAAGATCAGATACCTTACATATGTATTATTATTATTATTATTGAGGTTGTATAGGCGCGCGACGACATCGGCCATATGCGTTACATATGTATTAAATACGGTTGTTTGAGCCTCTACTTCGTAGCCTACAAAAAACTTACAAGGATGCGTATTTGGCTAGGAGAGGCTAGCTTCTAGGATCTAAACACCGTGTTTTACATCACCAATTTGTTCGATTGTTTCTCAAACTGAAGCAAACCATTAAAAGGACCTCTGCTCACCTAAAGTTTAGCAGTGATAAGGACCTTATAGTAAGAGTAGCCGAAACTTTCGGACTCTAGGCTCTTTAGGACCTTAGGGAACTAGGTTAAACCCTCGGGCCAAAACCCATTTTAAATGGATATTCAACTTCCTAGGCTACGGTATCAATAATCTTAAGACCTTTAATGTAAAAACGTTTTTGACCTAAGCCCTACCTAGCAGAGCCTAGCAAATGTTTACGTAACTGTTCAATAAGAAACCAAAGGTTTTTCGTAAACACTTTATTTTTCAATTAACAAACTTACATCTAGAGCCTAGAATAATGGAACCGATAATTAGGACTAAGTCCTAAAGAAGCCATATTCCATGTTGAACCTTAGGTTCCCAAAACAGTAGTTGAGGAACTTTGCTCTAGCTTTGGTATTAATGCTAGCTTAGGACCCGAACTTCAAATCATCGTAAACTCAGAATCCCAAATCTTAAACCAAATTTTCCTCGGATTCTTTGCAGAAGGACGTCAAAACCATTGTGTACGTGTTGACCAACAAGAGAGTGATCGACAGGACTGTTGAGGTACCAGAACTACCAGAGCAGAAGCACAACAAACCCGAGGTGTTCTTCATCAAGTACAAGACACCCACTGAAAAAGTCGAATCGAAGGCTGTGTATGAGACTGTTGACCAATTGGACGGCCATGGTGCTGGTCTGTCACCACGCGTTGAAGCCAACCAAGTCTACGAACCTACGAATGTCCAACACGAAGGATTCCATTCGGAAGGAATCACAGCTGTTGCTCCACAGCAAGTTCAGAGCTTTGTGGCTAACCATCCCGCCCAGAGCGACTTCCAAACCCTTCATGCATCATCCGTTCAAGAGGTCCAGCCATCCCAAGCTACCCTAACGTCCTACGACTCTCCACTCTATCCTGGCTTGGGATCAAGCAGTGGATCTGTCAGTGAAAGTCAATTTGGCGGAACAGCAAGTGGATCTTCTGGTCAATTCCTCAATATTGGAGGAGTTGGATCATCTTCATCATCCAGCCATGCTACAAATCTCGAGTACATCCCACCAGTCGGCGGGTCGTCCTGCACCTCTTGCTAAAACGCCATCCACTGCATTAGTATTTAATAAAGCTTTTTTTTAAGAGTCTGTAGAATTCGTTTTTTTGTAATTGACACACTTGTAATAAATCACTGAATACATAAGCGATGAATGAAGGCAAAAAGTACACAATACCACAAAAAGTCTTTTTTTTCATCTTGGATAATTTCACAAATTTGTCTAAGAGTTTTTTTTAAGCCACTCAACAACCAACTTCCACCTGACATTGCATCATACACCGATTACCATTGACATTGATTGGATTTGTGCTCGCGCTGCTCGCGCTTTACCAGAAGCAGAGATTTTTTTTGTGCTTTTACGAGTCATTCATGTTTCTCTTCCGGAGCTTTGCCCTCAGTCCCCTCAGTCAACACCCGAAGTGGACAATGAGTAAGTTAATAATATTCAGTGTTATTTTTCATTGAGCAAAAGGAGGACAATTATTAATTACAATATCAAATATCACATTTGAAACAGTCAAAGGGATGATGTCAGACATAAAATATTAACTCACCTAAACTCGCTATCGCCTTGGTCATCGTTGTTATCCCTTCGATATCATCACTGGATTCAAGATTCATGCAGTTCTTGTGCAAAACCTTCATTTTAACCTGAGCCGAGTAGGAAACCGTATCTTTAGGTAATTTTGAGATGAAAGAATGAATTTCGGAAATTTCTGAAAAAAACCGGATTTATCGTTTAAGGACCTAGTCTTAGAAATGACCTATTAAAAATTACCTTCATATTCGAGATGAGAATTGAAATTCCATTCTCCACGTTGCATTCCATGGAAATTGTGATGTTGGAATTCATTGTCAAATTTGCCACAACTCCATTCAAAAGGGTTCTGGCAGGGACTCAGGGATACGTTTGACCACCTAAGGATCTGGAAGTTAAATTCGGTTTTAGATCTAAAGCATCTAAAGCATAAACTCAAGGAATTGGTCGTCATTCTCTTTTTGCAAGAACAGGTTAGGAAAGATTTAGGTTATGTTCATTTTAACCTCGAAAATTCTAGACATGTTCTGTGGTTATGAATCTCTTGACCTTCTGATATTCAAAAGTACCGTTTTCAAAAATGATTTGAATTTTAAATGTATTCTAACTTCAAAAATATTTAAGAGATCTTGGCTATTTAATACATATATTTCTGAAAGAGGAAATTTGCATGTAGAATGTGACTAGCATGTTGCCAACCTCACATTTAAATGAGATTTATTTTAATTTTGTCGATATAATGAGCAAGTCCAATACGAACCCTCGTATCGTATCGGAGTCCGCGAACACAAATTCGGAGTAACATTTGACGTTCAATCTAACCTCATTTTATGGTTTTTGATGGCAAAGCGACAGAAACAAATTGCTTCAGTCGCTTTTTTTTTAAATTTCTTTAGAGAAATAAGAACTGAAAAGTCTAAAAATATAAGAGCAAGGATAAAACGTAAGGGCGTTTTTAATATTACAAGAAAATGGGATAATGATAGATTATTGAGGTGATAAAAAACGGTTAGAAAGCATTTTTTATACTAATCGGCAATACATTATCTTAAATTTTACACTGAGTTACTACAAATAAATCAAAAATTTCATATAAAAGCCTAAAAAGATATTTCTGCCATTTCTAACCTCACAAAAGTCATTCTCCACGGAATATTACAAAAAAGTAAGCATCCCCCAGGAATAACAAGCGAAAAATTCCTCGGAATTTTCCAGTATTTTTCCTTAAAAAATTCCATAGGTATAATTCCATAGGTAAAATTCCATAGGAATTTTTCATAATAGGTTCCAAGGAAAATTCCCTGGAAAACATCCTGGAATTTTAGCGTCACATTGCGCGGATTATTGCAATTTGGACGCTAGTTTTGCACTGGAATTTCCGCGGAATTTTGCTATGGGGTGGACTATGGTAATGAATCGTCAATAAAGTTTGGTTAGGAGTGTAAATTATTATTTACTAATGTGTGGCAATAGATAGTAAAATCAACTAATTAGGTATTCGGAATGTAATAAATCCTGAACAAACACGCCAGCAACTAAAATAGTAGTCTCGAGAAAATAAACCACGCCCCTTTCAAAAGAGAGCATATAAAAAATAAAATATGTGTTATTTTTTTAAACCACTTTTTAGACTAAATTACACGGTTTGAAATATTTAAATTTTTTACAGACCTTCACTCCATGAATTTAAAATACGTTTTCTAGTTTTACTTAGTGTTTTGTAGGGGGTGTGGCCTATTTTACTGAAATTAAAGAACTCATAAAGACGTCTTAGAGAACTCATGACAGGCTTTACATGAGGTTTTTACTAAATTTATTATATTAAATGAAATATGGTGATCTCGATATTAAGGAGGCGTGGTCAAAATTGTGTATCTCGCTTATGTAAGTCTAATTTTTTATGTAACGTATTTCCTTAATTTACATATAGGAGAAGAAGGCAAATTGTAAAGATCTTATCTATGTAACTTGTATCGTACTTTTTTTTTAAGCATTCTCAATACAAAAGGCGTGGCCTGAAGTACGAGTTACACCAGTGCAATCTTACACTTCAATCACGAATAAAATCGAAAGATTAACGTTGCAATACTTTTTCGAAATATTCAATTTTATTAATTTTAATTAATATTATTATTTATCATTTATCATTTTATTTTAATTTTTTTGTATAATGTTATCTTAAGAGTGCAAAATAAAATAATATCCATTAGAAATGCCTGTGTTTCAAAATTATTTTATTTAAACTGCACTCCTTGTGACATAATTTCTAAGTTGGTCTTGAAGTTCCAACAGGCGTCACCTAAATAAAAAAAGGATTATTAATTTCAAATATAATTTAATTTAACGACTATTGGCTTCATACTCTGAACAAAACGAGATTCTGGACAAATCTTCATTATTTCGCTTTCGATGCATCCAAAAATGTAATTGGGTGTCTGACTGCAGGTAGTCGGAGGATTTCCAGGACTTGTTTCTGCGTAATGCATCGATTTGAACATCTGGACCATTCTAGTGCTGGTTCGCATGCAAGTGGTCACAGCTCGATGGATGTAGGGCCTCCAAGCTTGATGAGCATTTTGGAACAGGACGTAGAGAAGGGCATTCTGGACAGGGACTTCCTGTTGCCAAAGCCTTGCGTAGTTGAAGATGCACTCGTTAATGCACTATGAAAAAGGAGTTCGCTTTAAGATCGAAAACACTTTTATTGGAGTCATAGGCTCACACTCGATTGGCTAGGATCCGTAAATCTCGCCTGGCACATTTTCATGAGGTTAGGATGGACAAAATTAGGCATATAACAGCATTCTCTAGGTTCCTAAGGAAGTCCTCCAGTTGGTTAGGTTGGGAGGATTTAATGAGAGAAACTGACTACGTTTACATGTAAGCAGTTTCGAGTTGTTGCAACTTAACATAAATTCTTATACATGTAAAATTCTTTTACAAAATTTTTTTGTGAAGATCATGTTCTAAGATCTTATTGTCATAATACAATAACGACTACTTAGTCTTCTAAATCATAGAAAAACATAGTTTGCTCATTGTAAAGTTGGTAGCCCTGTTTTATAGTTTTCCTGCTTTTGTAATATATATTTCATAAGGCTAAGAATATGCATTTTAATGCATTTCAAAATTAAATTACAATTAAGCTCAAGGCATATTACTTTAATCAGTTTTTTTCTGAAGAGAAATCCTGGAAAGTTACTTAAAAACTAGAAGTTACTCATAAAACCCTTGAAGCAATAACGGAAGTCACCTTGAAATTTTTAGCGTCAGTCCACGGTAACTTAACCTCACATTTTATGCGCCATTTTCTATTTTACTGATTGCCATCGCATTTATGAATTATTTCTTTAAAAAAATGAATGACAAAAAGTGTAGAAAATGGGAATTTTTCAAAACAGAACATCCAGAGGGTGAATAAATATGGCTAATGAGTGAACCGTGAGTGATAGATCATTCTCCATAATGACAGTGATTGCGTCTATCAGTCTCCAAGACCCCGCTAACAGAGCTGATTGCGCGATCAGTCTCCAGGATCTTGCCGATCACTTTGCATGATCACACGGATTGGCAACCAAAGTAACATCCCTTTGATATAACCAGAATATATATGTAACATATGTAACAGAAAATTCCCTGGAATTTGTCTTCTATTTTTCCGCGAGAGTTTCCGTGGAAATGAACGCTAATATTCCGCTTGGAATTTTGCGGAGTTATCAGCTTTTTTTCGTGTGGATTTCCTGGAAAAAGAAGTCCGAGGAATTTTCTTGCAACATATCTAAGAGCATTCCCTGAAAATTGATTCAAAATTTCCTTTGAATATTTCAAGTATATTTTCTGATATCTTTCCGACCAAGACTCCATGGAAGTAAGCGCGAAAATTCTGCAATTATTTTTCGCCCTAACGCTATAATTCTTGCGAGCTAGACATACTCAAATGAACGATATGGTAGCAATATTTTCAATTCAAAAGTAGAACAATTAAGTGTTCGTCTGATAGATGAACACTCTCCAAGTTTTAAGCTGCCATTTGGCACTGATAGTCTGTATTTGTGGATGTTTTTTTCTGGAAATTCTCTATGAAAGTCCCACGAAATTTTTAATCAATTTTTGGAATTATTTTGAAGAAAAATATATTTAAAAAATCTACTGGAAAAGTCGTGGAATTCCGTAATATTAAACCACGGAAGCCTCTAAGGCCGTTGCATGGAAATTTCCACGGAGAATTTCGTGGAAATAAAGAGGATTTTCCAAATTTTTAAAGGGCAGACTGCCGATTATACGCTACTTAATCCATAGGAAAAGCCGTGGAAATATTCGTCAGAGAAAAGTCCAGGGAAACTCGCGGACATTTCTTATTAGACAGTCCTATACAGAGTTCCGTAAATGTCCATGGAACGCTAGGAAGAAATTTAGCGTAAAATTCTATCTCGGAAGCTTACGCGGATTTTGAGCTGTAAAATCCAGGGAATTCCACGCGGATTTTTGGCGGTCAAATCAGCGGACATGGTAGAAAAGGCTGCTGGAAATCCAGTGGAATCGCTGCGGCCGTTGGCTATAAGGAATGTTTCACAAAAATTTTCATCGGTTCCTATACAGCTAAGAATTGTTATTTCAATATCTTTGTATCAATTTTTACGCAAAATATGAATTTTATTTGGTTAAATATTTTAAATAAATTTTTAAATAAAAATACGTAATTTATAAAAGATCTATCAACTTATTATTAATTGAACGTTTCAAAATAAAGGGAAGTTATTAAAAATTATAAGATCCTTCGAACCAGATTTTTTGGTCCCACTCGGTTGAAACATTTCGTCTTTAAGATTATTTATATTTTGACATTAAGAAATGTACTGAAGAAATGATCTAAAACTTACTCCAAGGCCTGTTAAATAAATCCTTATTTGTTCTAATAGGTTGCTAAATGCGCCTTCTAGAGCTGATTAAAATTTGATTTTGAAAAACCGATAAAAGAAATTCAAGCCCGTTTTCATATAAGGACAAAATATCTACATGGATAACCTCGAAAACATGACCCGTCAAATCATTGCTCTACCTGCCGATTTTACTCGGAGGTTTTTTTGAATTTTAACGGTATATTCTAGTACATTCAGAGAAAATCTGCAGATTCTCGGCAGAATTTCTCCCTAGAAAATCTGCATAACCTCCATTACTTCACAAAAATATTGTTGATTTATGAAGAAACTGTAGAAATTATAAAGAAAATTGTATGCTCTGCTTAACAAGCATTACCGAGTACACATTTTAGATAAGTAAAAAAACTGCGAGCAAAAATACTAATTCCTTAAAAATCGCCAATCGAATGATACAAAAACACGAAATTTTGGTCGACACTCTGTTTAAAGTTTTCACTTCACTTTTCTCTACTTGTAACACGGCGTCGCAGAATTCTTTATTTTATATAAACACCGTGATATCACTAAGAATAACTCTATAGAATTTTGCAAACTTCAGTGAAAAATTTTTCCATCTCTTCTGACACATCTTGTCTGGAAAGTCTGGAATGTAGAAAAAATCTACAGAATATCTACAGAAATTCATCAGAGATTCGTCATAAATCTGCCGAAATATTCTGACGAATTTTGTCCCAAGCCCAAATAAAATTCGTAAGAATATCTACAGAATTTATCTGCAGATATTCTGTAGAGGTGTAGATTTTCTCTACAGAAATCTTAAAGATATCTGCAGATATTATTTGACGGGAAATTTCCGTGATTTTTTTGTAATGTTTGACAGCTGTCATCCGAATATCCCGAAAGCGATCTGAGAGCTCCCGTCAAATAATATCTGCAGATATCTTTAAGATTTCTGTAGAGAAAATCTACACCTCTACAGAATATCTGCAGATAAATTCTGTAGATATTCTTACGAATTTTATTTGGGCTTGGGACAAAATTCGTCAGAATATTTCGGCAGATTTTCTGACGAATCTCTAGACAAATTTCTGTAGATATTCTGTAGATTTTTTCTACATTCCAGACTTTCCAGACAAGATGTGTCAGAAGAGATGGAAAAATTTTTCACTGAAGTTTGCAAAATTCTATAGAGTTATTCTTAGTGATATCACGGTGTTTATATAAAATAAAGAATTCTGCGACGCCGTGTTACAAGTAGAGAAAAGTGAAGTGAAAACTTTAAACAGAGTGTCGACCAAAATTTCGTGTTTTTGTATCATTCGATTGGCGATTTTTAAAATTAGTATTTTTGCTCGCAGTTTTTTTACTTATCTAAAATGTGTACTCGGTAATGCTTGTTAAGCAGAGCATACAATTTTCTTTATAACTTCTACAGTTTCTTCATAAATCAACAATATTTTTGTGAAGTAATGGAGGTTATGCAGATTTTCTAGGGAGAAATTCTGCCGAGAATCTGCAGATTTTCTCTGAATGTACTAGAATATACCGTTAAAATTCAAAAAACCTCAGAGTAAAATCGGCAGGTAGAGCAATGATTTGACGGGCTGTTAATGTAGAATTCTTTTTTTCTCTTCTTCTTCTTCTTCTTCTATTTTATGTAAGGCTGTCGGACTCACTCGGGTCCATATAGCCATTCTTTTTTTTCACACTTAAATCTATCTCTACTGCCACGTCTACTGTCACCCTCTTCTATATCCCCTTTTCCTGTCCTAAAGTGTCCCAATTCCTACTTAACCCTACATTTCACCCTATAACCAGCATGTCCTTACAGCTAAAAATCAAGTTTAGTTTAATCTAAACTGTACATGTAAACGTAGCCTTTTGAGACACTTACGATACTCTCAATAAAATCTATTCCACCCTAAAAATATGTAAAGGAAAACTGAAATTTACTGAAGAACATCCCAAAATGCTTCACAAATTCACTGATATCCTCTTACCACAAATATCACTAGGAGAGCGATTGATCTAATTAACACCATGATTGAAATTGTTAGACTCGTCACAATTGGCGGCACTTTTATAACCCGCAAATAGCTTAATGGCTTTTTAATTTACACACTCTTTTTATTAACTTTGGGAAATTCACTTCACTTTATTTCACGAACATCACTTTCCGTTGAATACCATCACACTATTTAAACTTATCCAAACAGAACGCCATCTACTGTTAACTGGCTGAATCACTTTTAGTATGTCTTCGCTAAAGCACCTCTGGATAAAATCAAAGATACCACGCTTGACTCTTCCAGAGATTCATCCGACAAAAAGTTGCCGCGAGAAACCGGTCATAAATTTGATTAAATTCCGATAAATGTGTTAATAAGTTTATTTAACATGTGTTTTTACAGACTCGAAACATCACCATTAAAGAGTTACGATTGTGGGTGAAATTTCAATCATAAACGCATGGTAAGTGAGAAAAGTCACAACATTACTGCTGCAGAAGAAAACCCAAAACATTTGGTTTTTCACTCATTTCCAAGAGGCTGCTGGTTCTGTTTATTTTTAGGAGCACTCTCGGAAGCAATGAAGAATTGTCGGAGTAATTGTTGCAATATGATAGGGTATTTTAGTGTTGATAAATAGGCGTAATTATTCATACACAGCCACTTCCTTCGCGCTCAAAAGCGTGTCCCTATTAGTCAGAGGGGTTTATCAATTTAAATTTGAGTGTTCATTGGCAAGGGAATGTTTTAAATCTGTGTAATTTAAAATTTGAAGAGGATAATATTATTTAAAAGAATTTTATAAACATTCTGAAAAATATACTATATACACTGTTGATTAAAAAAATAAATTAAAAATAAACCTTATTTAAATAATTTTAGATTTTTTTATATAACTCAAAAATACACTCAAAATCACTACTTGAAGTCACAAATTTTAACAAATAGAGAATTAAATTGTAAATAAATAGAATACAAATATTAAAATGTACATAAATTTTACTAATACGGAAAATTTATTCCATAGTGAAAATGTGCAATTTTCCCAATCACAGCTGGATTTTGACAAATTCGAAAATCGATTTGAGAAGTCAAAAATTGATTTTTATTTCTTGATGTACCCCAAGATGGCGAAAGTACTTAACCCTTTAAGGACGATTGGAACACCGGTGTCCCATAAAGAAAATAATTTTTCCTGACTACCTAAAGTTATTTTTTCTTATGTTTGCACGTGGTTGCAAAGTAGAAGATTGAAGGAATCTAGGATATTTTTTGCAAGTCTACAGCTATTTGCTACATAGCAAATTTTTAAGCTCAAAAATGACGAATTTTTCAATTCTCATATTTAAAATTTATTTAAATTATTTTTTATATTTACAATTTTTTTAAGCAAAACCGTTTTGGAAGAGGAAACTACAATACTCAAACATAATATTTTTCATTGGAGTGAAATTTATCTATCATTGGTGTTGTAGTTGTTAAACTTAAAATTGGCGCTAGTAGCGGTAAGAGGAAGTGATGGTGTGCATGTGTATGTGTGGTGAGAGAAAGAAATAAAGAGCAGTTTGTAAGATCTCCTCCAAGAAGATAGACGTGTTTTATTCAAATGTAACAGTGGCGACGGAGGATAAAAAAGAAATGGCGCAGAAAAGTGAGGAAAAAAAGCCAATGCAAGTCTCGATGCCGTCATCTATCGAAAAATTCGCTCCGGAAAAAGGCAAATGGATGCGGTGGATTAAAAGGCTCGAGACGACTTTCAAACTCTTTGGAATTGAGAAAGAAGAGGACAAAAAGAATATGGTCATCCATTACATGGGAATGGAGGCATACGAAAAACTGAGTGATATTGTGTCACCAGAGGAGCCAGAAACTTTCACATACGTGCAAATTGTCGCAAAAATGGGGGCCTATTATGACCCGAAGCCTGTGGAAGCGGCGGAGTGCTTTAATTTTCACTCCAGAAAGCAGCAGGAAGGAGAGAGCGTCACAGACTTTATGGGGGCGCTAAGAAAATTGGCAAAGCACTGTAATTTCGGCTGTAGTCGTTGCGATAATCTGTCAAAGACGCTTCGCAATCAGTTTATCGTCGGACTCAAGAGTCGAGCGATGCAAAATAGATTGTTGGAGAAGCACGATCTGACAGTAGATAAGGCTTTGGATCTCGCTATAGCAATGGAGGCATCAGAGAAAACCAGCAACATCATCGCAAGCACTACAGTGAAGCCAATGGACAGAAATGTGGAAGTCAACGAAGTGGATAAAAAGGAAGATGATGTCCACAAGATTTCCGGGAATACTACAGCACGGGGACAGCAAGGGAAACTTGCAGAATGCTTTCGCTGTGGATTGGTAAATCATTATGCAAACAGCTGCTACCACCTGAAGTCGACATGCCGGAAGTGCGGGAAAATTGGACATTTGCAGAGGGTGTGTAAGCAGCCTGACAAAGAGAAGACGAAGAAAAAGACAAACCCAGACGACAAGACATCATCAGAGGTTCATGGCATAGAAGGAATTTTTACTGTGGAGGAAGATCATGTAGACAAGGTACTTATTGATGTTAATATTAATCAAAAATTGTTACAATTTGAGATGGACAGCGGATCGGCGATTTCCATCGCGGGTCTAGATTTTAGAGACAAATATTTTCCATCTACCGAAATTACAGAGACAAAGCGAAAGTTCGTAAGCTACGGGGGAAGGGGGATCAAGGTGTTGGGGTTCATTTCAATCTCTCCCGTAATCTGTGGATGTGTCCTGCAAAACGTCAATTTGTACTTGTCGGAGGAATCTGCGAAGAGACCGCTTCTCGGACGTGAGTGGATAAAAAAAATGACTTGGGTAAATTGGAATTCAGTATTTGAAATAAACAAGTCTGACGAAGTGGTTAAGCGAAGGACAGTTTATGAAATGGTTGAAGATCTTAAGGAACAATACGCAAAAGTCTTTGAAAAATCGCGAGGGAAAATCGAAGGGATTCAGGCAGAGCTTCGTTTAAAAGAGAACGCGAAACCGGTATTTGTAAAAGCGAGAAGTGTGGCGTTTAGTAAAAAAAAAGCAGTGGAGGACGAAATTAAGAAACTCGTGGAAGACGGTGTTCTTATTAAAGTCAATCAGAGTAATTGGGCTACACCAGTGGTCGCGATTTTCAAACCATCAGGTGGGGTAAGACTTTGTGGCGATTATAGTGTCACATTAAATCCGGAATTGGTCATTGATAAGCACCCTCTGCCGACCATTGACGAATTATTCGCGGATATGGCTGGCGGCCAAAGATTTACAAAGTTAGATCTTTCGCAAGCTTACTTGCAATTGGAAGTAAGAGAAGAGGATCGTGAATTGCTCACGTTGAGCACTCATTTAGGGTTGTACACGCCCACGAGATTAATGTATGGTGTGGCTCCGGCAGTGGCAGTGTGGCAAAGGTTGATGGAAAATGAGTTAAAAGATATACCGGGGGTAAAAGTGTTCGTGGATGACATAAAGATTACAGGACCAGACGATCAGACACACTTCGATAGGGTTAAGGAAGTCCTTAAGAGGCTCAGAGATCGGAATATGCGCGTTAATCTTGATAAATGTGAATTTTTCCAAGAGAGTATTGCGTATTGTGGATATGTTATTGATAAAGAGGGCATTCACAAGCATAAGGATAAAGTGGAGGCCTTGGAGAAAATGCCTAGACCAACCGATAAAGACGAAGTACACGCTTTCCTGGGGTTTGTAAATTATTATGGAAGGTTTTTCGAGCACCTTAGCACAACGCTTGACTCAATTTATAATCTCTTGAAAGGTGACGACCAGATTAAATGGGATAATAAGTGTGAAAAAGCATGGTTGAAAGTGAGGGAAGAGATGTTGTCGAATAAATTCCTCGATCATTATAATCCTAATTTAGAGCTTCGGTTGGCGACGGATGCCAGTCCTGTTGGGGTGGGGGCGTGTCTAAGTCAAGTATATCCAGATGGGATCGAAAAACCCTTGCAATATGCGTCGAGATCACTGACGAAGACACAAAGGAACTATACCCAAATGGATCGCGAGGCTTATGGGATAATATTTGGTTTTAAAAAGTTTTATCCATATATTTATGGACGAAAATTTACGCTTATCACGGATAACAAGGCACTTTTTCACATTTTTAATCCAAAGAAAGGAATCCCTCAATATACAGCTATGAGGTTACAACATTACGCTGCATTCCTGCAAGGATTTGAATTCGATATAATATTTAGGAAGTCGATAGAGCACGGGAATGTGGATTGCCTTTCGAGATTGCCACTTAAGGAAACTTGTGGTTTTGAGATGGATGAAGTGGACGCGGTACAGATAAATTTAATGGAAAGACTTCCAGTAACGATGACAGAAATAAAGACTGAAACAGAGAAGGACAGTGACGTGGAGAAATTAATCGATGCATTGAAGAAAGGGAAAGTGGTAAACAAAGAGCAAAGATTTGGCATTGATCAGAGGGAGTTCGGACTTCAGCAAAATTGCTTAGTAAAAGGAATGAGGATGTACATTCCTGAGTCGTTGAGAGATAGAGTTTTGGGGGAGCTTCATGAGGGGCATTTCGGAATGTCCAGAATGAAAGCTTTAGCTAGAAATTATTGTTGGTGGTCAAAGATAGATCACGATATAGAAGAAAAAGCCCGAAATTGTTCACAATGTCAGGCTCGAAAAGCTGATCCGGCAGTAGATCGCTCGCATTGTTGGGAGGAAGAGAAAGGTCCTTTTGAGAGAGTTCACGTAGATTATGCGGGTCCGGTACAAGGGAAATACTTATTAGTAGTAGTTGATTCTTATTCGAAGTGGCCAGAAGTAAAGGTGTGTGGGAATATGTCGACAGAAACTACGGTGAATAAGTTAAGGGAAGTATTTTCCACTCATGGTATTCCCAGAATCTTGGTAAGCGATCAAGGGCGACAATTCATGAGTCAGGAGTTTCAAGAATTTTGCAAAATGAACGGGATTACTCACAAAACAGGTAGTCCTTATCATCCTGCCACGAATGGGCAGGCGGAAAGGTTTGTGAGAACCTTTAAGGAAAAGCTTGATCTTCTAAAAGAGGTTGAGAGTCAAGATTTAGAGCGTAAGTTGTGTAGTCTGTTGATGATATACCGAACCACACCACATGCCACTACGGGAGTCACACCAAGTCAGAGGTGTTTGAATAGAGAGATTAGAACGCGTCTCGATTTAATGCGGCCTAAACAAAATGAAGTTGCAGAATGTAGGAAAACGTTGGTAAAAAGGGAGCTTGAAGTAGGTGATAGAGTGGCAGCTAGGAATTATGCGCAGGGGAATAAATGGAAGTTTGGCAGAGTATCGCAAAGATTGGGAAAGATTCATTATCTAGTTACTCTCGATGATTCAAGGATCTGGAAAAGACATATCGATCAGCTGCGCAAAGTGGGAGAATTAGTGTCAAGTTCTGTAGAAAAGAAAGGGAACGCGGATAGTGGTGGTTATTGGGAAGCTGAGGAGTCAGAAAGCGATTCTGAGGATGAGAGTTTCGAGGACGCTCTTGCAGATTTCTCAAACGGTACAGCTGATGACAGCAGTGTTGAGGAGGATGAAAATGATTTCCAACCAGTTCCTGTTCAAAGTATGTTACGCAGATCTCAAAGAATAAGGAAACCGCCTGTCCGCCTAAATCTTTAAATTGAAATAGGTTACACGCTTTCACTTCCTTAGGGGTAGTTAATTTAGTTTAGTTTTCTGAAAAAGCATTTAGTAAGTTAGTGTAGAATGTTTAGGGTTAGTTGTCATTTAAGAAGTGTCAATTTAAGGGGTCTTAATTTAAGGGGGGGAGACTGTTGTAGTTGTTAAACTTAAAATTGGCGCTAGTAGCGGTAAGAGGAAGTGATGGTGTGCATGTGTATGTGTGGTGAGAGAAAGAAATAAAGAGCAGTTTGTAAGATCTCCTCCAAGAAGATAGACGTGTTTTATTCAAATGTAACAATTGGTATCGTCAGAAAAATTATTTAAATTTTTGGGCTATTTTTGTACCTACCGTTCATAGAGACAAAAAATACACCAAATCAGACTCTCTTGGCTTTTTGAATGTCAGATATAAGACGTTTCACAAGTTTTGTCTATCGGTTTCATTTTTTTTACTGATTGTCGGTCAGCGAAAACTGTCTCGTCGTTAAAGGGTTAACGTTTGAATTTCGAAGTCACTTGTGAGTGTCAAAATTCTCTCATTCAGTAATAACGTTACCGATTTGAGAGCTCACTCCCTTTGAGGATTTTTCCGTACAGTTTCAGAGGTATATCAGAGAGAACTTACCTAAAAACTGTTAACAGTTCGAAAGTTCAAACCGATGTGTTACACTTACACAAAAGTGAGCATGTTCATGAAAAAGGGCATTTATTTTAAAGAAATTACAATTCAAACGTTCTGCTATCCTGATTTTCCAGAAAACTACACAAAATTCATTTTTTGCTGCAACGCTTACACGCTGCTGTTGCCATTGTTGACAATTAAAGTGTCAAGAATACCGCAATTCGAAATGTCAGAACAATCAGCGCTAAAGCGGCGAGTACGTAAACTTGCACTTTATGCTTCCGCTAGATTTTCGAATAGGTTTGGCTTGACTTTGGAGTGACTTTGTCTCTTCGAGAGGTTATTCGAGAGGTTATACTGAACGAAGCCACTAATGCTATCCGATTATTAAATCTCTTTATAATCGCTGAATAGTTGCTTAATGCGCTTTTTAATGCGATATTCGGTAAATTGTTGCCATATTGTGTGAAGATTTTGATTTAAAAATTCGAAATGGGCCGATCCATCTCAAGACGACCGAGAAAATCGCAAATCGCGGGTTCATGGTCTTAGATGTTTTTGAATTTTACATATCGTCGGTTGCGTCTACCTCTGTCGTATCTGCATTTGTTTTGTATCTGCATTTGGTGCAAGCTACAATACAGACGTTCCCTCTAGCGTGAAATGCTGATACAAAAGAAATGCAGATGCGACAGAGGTAGACGCAACCGGCGATATGTTAAAGTACACGATAAAATAATATACCCCTATTTTTTTTTTCGCCCAAAAAAAATTCCTGGCCGGAGACACATGGCGTCAAAGATGGCGTCTCGCGCTTCATTCGTCAATTGAGATTTTTGGCAAATATTTCAAAATGCTCTATCTCGCGAACGGGTTGAGGTTTCTTCTTACTGTTTTTTTTATTTGAAAGATAATTTTATACTCTTTAAAACAGTTTTCGTATTATCTGCTCAAGTTTTTTTTGTAACCGTCTTTTAATTTTTTTTTGAAAAACTTTAAAAATTAATTTTTCTCAAAAACCACATTCTCAAACATTTTCATTTTTTTACTGTTGATCAGTAACATTGAGTACTACATTCCATGAAAAGGCGAGCTTCCACTTTTGCGCTTATTTCTTTTTTAAATATTCAAATTTTAACAACATTTTCAAAAAAAGGAAAAATGCCAGTTAAACTCAAAATTTTGAGTTAAATTTTTCAGGGAATACAGTACTCCACACTTACTTTATCTTTTTAGCAAGTTTAATTAACCAATCTTAAATATAAAAATTCAAAATACTTAAAGCTGTGCCGGCGACAAAAAATAAGCCACGCCCCGTTTGAGTAACTTAATAAAGACAAGGTTTAAGCGCAATGCGCACTGCTCAATTTTTGGAATTTTCCGTAATTTTTTCTCAGACATTGCTTTATTCACAAAGTCGTAAATGTCATAGTATTTTTTTTTTGGTGGAGCCTTTATGATCTAGCACGTGAAAATAAAATTCTACCATAATAGATTGAAAAAAGTATTAATTCACGTTCAAATGTTTAAAAACTGAAAGGAAATCGATATGTTTAAATTTCGGGTACATTTGAAAATTGCTTGTACAAATTAGGACTGACATGATAACTTAAACCACGCCCCGTACAAGATACAAGTTTGAATTGCAAAAAAAAAATTGAATACGTACTTAAAACAAAGCGGTATAAATAAGCAAAAGCTTATTATTTGTTAAAGCACATTTTGAATTGTGTTGAGGCTTTGTATTATTTCTGAAGTCGGAAGGGGCGTGATCTCATATTCTTTCTGTAGGCAGAGCCATAATGATCCTTCCTGTCAAAATTTATAATAATAGACTGAAACATTTGCAAATTGAATGATAATAGATATGACTAATCTTCCAATGAATTTGATATTTGCTTGTTCAAAATAAGAGTAGCCTGAAAACTTAGGCCACGCCCCGTGCAAGTTACGTATTTATAGGAAATTAGGTTACGGTTATAGGAAATTCGCAGTATTTAAAATCTCGTAAACCTTCCCTCAGCTTTGCTACTGCTTTGTTGTAATTCCAATAACATGAGTAGCGCGGCTGCCTGTTGTAGGCGGAACCTTTAAGCCCCGCCCTGTCATTTTTTTTATTATTCATCTGAAAAAATGAGCTCTGTTTATTTCACAACGTTGGAAAAGTGAAAGGACGCGACAAACTACAAGACGCCTTTTGATATTTACTTATTTAAAATACAAAAATGGGCGCAGCCTGAGATCTTAAGCCACGCCTCGTGCAAGTTACGCTCTCAAAACAGGGTTTAAAGTAATTTCTGAGTGTTTAAACTTTCGAGAATATTCCGTGTGAGTCATGCTACTGTTTTATTTTGAATACAATGACGTTAGAAGCATATCTGCTTATGTAAGCGGAACCTTTAAGCTCCGCCCTTCAAAGTTTTTTTTATTTCTCTGAAACAAATGAGTTTTATTCATTTTACAGTATTTGAAAATTGAAAGAACTTGACAAACTACTAGGTGCCTTTTTATATTTACTTGTCCAAAATACAAAAATGGGCGTGGCCTGAATTATTTATAGACGGAGTTGTCAGAAAATCTACAAATGTTTATCTCAAATTTCTCCAAGAATTATGGGTATTCTCTTGATGGTGAACATGCAGAACCCCTTATTTTCTCCCACAGGCAGTAACGATGATTAAAAGTCTCATGTCACATTGAGAATAAATAAGTGTGTCAACAAGCCGTGTTTTAACTCAGAATGGATCACAAACTCTGAGAATCCGGGTGTTTACACTCATTTGGAGTGTCATTAACTTGTTTAGCATGCGACGGGTAAAAAAAAATAATGATTTTTCTCTGGTGAATCATTAATAACTGAATAAGGTGACAACCTACAAGATTCATCAAAAATGTTCTTTCTTTTTGGCAAATACCTGAGAACTAGCGTCGAGGCATTCCTTCTCCACGCACACTTCAGCTGTCATGTAGTCATGGATCTTCGGCCAGAAGATGATCATCCCAATGAGGACAACCAGGAGGACGATACAGAGGCCAATGAGGCAGAGGAACACAGTTTGAGATCTTCTGTTGAGTTCCAATTTCGCTATGACACTTTCATAGTGATCTGTTGAATGAGAATTGGCTTTGTAAAGAGGAAGATCTTTGTGGGATTAATTGCCAAGAGTGTATTACCTGCTATTTTGTACTTTGTCTTCTTCTTGGGTGGATTAGCTTCTGGGCTGTCGCTGACATTGACGGAAATGTCTTGATTGGTGGCATTTGTCACCTGTTTGGGCTGCTTAAGTGGACTAATCTCCTCAGGATCATACTTCTTCGTGTACTTCTCTGATGCATTGATATTCTTCATCTCTTCAGCCGTCTCAGCCATATCGATGGAATTTTTCTTTCTTTTTAAGTATTCACCGATGGGTAAGATCAATAAAGTGACTCTCTTTGTGTCTTTTCAGCTCTAGTGATTCCCATAGATCACTTGAGATTCCTCCTCCAATAATTCATCCGAAGCACGAGAGGCACGAGACAAGTGGAATTTCTTCATTTGACTCTCAAAATTTGAACAGATCTCTCGAACTGCTGCAACGCGTCATTTTTTCCCCTTCCCGAAAAAGTCAAAACCAAAGAAAGAAAATCTAAGAATTTTCCTACTCTCAGAAAACTTTGCCCTCTCTACATGAAAGCACTCCACCGACGTATTTTTAGGGCTAGTTAATTGATCTGAAAGGAAACAACATCAACAACCATCAACAACACGAATTAAAACCAATAAAATTCACACAAATAAACTCTCTTCCCGCGTTCATTGTATTTTTTTTCATCTTGTTCCATAACTAATTTTGTGACTCTATCTCTCTATTTTCAACATTTTCCAAATACCAACTGCCAAAGTTTTTGCTTTGATGGGCAATGTGACAAAAAAAAAAACAACTTCAAATAACTCAATTGAGAAACCCCTTTCCCTGGGCATAAAAAAGAGCGGGAAAATTCGGAAGTGATGGAACTAATAATGGCGTACGCACAATTATTATTTACTGAACATTTGTTATGAATAGAACTAGAGCTTACTCCCCCATTCAGAAATGCCAAAAAAACGTGTTTACAAAGCAAAAGTTATTGCATAATACAAGCAATACACAATTGAATTTGTTATGGTTCAGATATTAGATGCCATAATCTTGGCTATAATAAAAACAATGTTAGTATTTTTGAAATCTTCATAGGTCAATTCGTATTTTTAATTATTTCATTTAAATAGTTTCAGTGACATTACTTTATCGTTTTTGTATAATGCAAAAGATTCATCTAAATTGAAAAACTTATAATTGAGGTTTGCGTCTTTGATATTTTTAATTGTTTAGCAGAAGACAGGTGACTGACTCACCCTCACATGCCTTTGGAATTGAGTGTGAGTGTAAAAATGACAAATGGTGCTATTGCAATAAAAAATTAACATGTTTTTATGGCACTTTACTGTTCTGAAATGCTTCTACATAATCGACTATTCTTCGTGTTTGTTCCTGTCACGAATGTCAGAAACTGGCAGAAACCAACTAAAGCAATAGTCGATTATACAGAAACACTTGAAAACAGTTATATGCCAAAAAAGACACTTATTATTCATTAAAATAGAACCATAATTTACAATAGAATTTGCAGTGGTTGAGATATGAGATGCTATAATGAAATTTATGCTTGCAATATTCGAAATCTTGACAGGTAAAATCATGTTCCTTTTAATTATTTTATTTAAATAGTTTCTGTGGCAATACTCCACTATTTCAGCATAATACAAAAAAACTTGAATTGAATGTTAAAACTTGAATGTTAAAACCCATAACTAATTTTTGCGTCTTTGGTATTTTTAATTGTGTGAGAGTAAAAATGACTAACAGAAAATAACAAAAAACCAAACAGTAAGAAAAAAAAATAAAAAAATATATATAAGGTTCATGTAAACAAGGATTATTTATTCAAACCTCCTTAATGCGGTTTAATTTCGGTCAGAATCAACACTGTCATTTAGTTAAATAAAGCATCAAAATTAGCAAACATTTTTCAAACTTAAATCTTACTTTAAAAAAAAACTCCTCACAATTTCAAGGTATTTGATGTAAAAAATAGAAAATCTGTCATTTTTTTCATTTTAGTCGGACACACTTAAGAGGATTATAGCAAATAACACGTAGATTAAATTCAAGACACGAACAACTAAAGGAGATTTCCGGAAACTCACCGGTGCATAGTAGTGCAGGATATATTCCTCAGTGCCAATATAATGCATCAGCTTTATACTTCTAACGGATCCATAAAAAAGAAATATACGTTACAGGATCCTTTTGAATTAAGGTTGTTATGACTATTTATTAAGCTTTTTATGGCTATTAATTAACGTCTTCGCTAGTCGTTTTTTAAGTTTGAAAGTCAGTGATATTTTTTACAAAATTAAAATGGCTTTCTTGAAAAAATAAATGTGGAAATAAGTTTTTCAAGGTTCACAGAGAATTTATTATGTCTATTTTATTATAGCTATTTTTGGTTCGGCTAGATTTTTTTTATTCCTAATGTTAGAGAGTTGTTATACCAACAATTATTTTTGTAACGAATTATGTAAAGCCAAAGGGTTTCAAAACAAAGAAACTAAGAAAATCCTATGAATACTGGTGATTTTTTATAGCTATTTGTTTGTGTCTCCGCTAAGTGATTGTTTAGTCTTAAATTTTCAGTGAGTTTTCTCTACTAAACAGTTTGTAGTTCTGATAGGAAAAGCAATATTCGAAGCATTCGAAGTATTAAAGAGCAAAAAAGAACTAAGTTGCGCTAATCATGATTTTTATGGCACCTTTTTTGTGTCTCCACTACATATTCTTTAGATCTTAAATATACGGAGTTTACATACTGAATTACAAAAATATTTCTTAAAGTATGTGAGAAAAAAATATTTTGAATTAAAACAGAAAAAAAGGAACTAAACAAATCTTGGTATTTTTGTGCCTATTGGGTTGTGTCTCTGCTAGGTGATTTTTAGTCTTAATATCAATGAGTTTTTCCTACTAAAAATTTCTTTATTTAGGGAATAGGGTTTCAAAATATTTAAAACGCAAAAAAAAACAACAAATTAGCCAAGCTGATCATGATTTTTATGGCTCCTTTAATGTGTCTTAAGCCGGCCTCAGACATAAGGTTTAGGTAAATGGCTTAACTTCTCTAATTTCTTGGAAGATTAAATTGTTCAGAAAATTTTTACTTAAGATTGAATATTAAGAGCAAATGATACATTAGATTTTGTTATTTATTTGTTTGTTATTTGTTTTATTTTTGTTTGTTATTTCGGATTTCGGGACCTTCAAGAACTGGGCTAAGGCTCTAGTCTGAAACTCGTATTAGCTATATATTCTTTGGTTTTAAATACACAGAGTTGCTATACAAAATTATAAATATTACATTAAAAAAAACTGCTCTCTTTTGGAGTTCAAGCAGTAAAAAAAATGGTAAAAAAAACGTTGCAGAAGTAAAAAAGAAAACAGAACTAAGCAAACCTTATGGTATATTTAAGCTTGTGCCTATTCGTTTGTGTCTTTGCTAGGTGATCCTTTGGTTTTGAATTCATTGGGCATTACTAAAATACTGGATACAATTTACAAGTGTTTTTCTTTAAAATGTATATAAGAAAAAATGTTTGTGAAGCCCAGAAACGAAAAAAAGAACTGAATAAAGCTTATGACTTATGGCTATCTGGTGTGTGTCTCAACTAAAATGTTTCTACTTTTGACAGTCAATTGAGTCCATCGACCAATTCCTTACCAAATTAATAACCTGTATAAACCTATTCAATCTCGAAAAGAGTTCCGAAAACCTTCTTCACAAAGTAGTTCTTTTTGACAAAATTAATTAAGAATTATTCCTAAACCTAATTCAAAATCAAAATTAAATGTTTATGGTGCTGGCACACTTTTTCAATTAAGCGAAATTCAATCGATTTAAATTTTACCTCTTACTCTAAAATAACATATGTTTGTCTCTTTCTGTAAAATGAAAATTGATATTTCAATTTCATTTTCAATTTCAATTTCAGTTTTCGTTTGATAGAAAGAGAGAGCTATATCTAATTTCAGTTTGAAAAAGCAAGAGGTAAAATTTCAATCGATTGAATTTCACTCAGTTGAAAAGGTGTGCCAGCGCCTTTAGGATTTAATTTAATGAATGAATGATTTCTTTAGTTTAATGACTTTTAAACAAAAGTTTAAACAACTTGACTTGAATAATGTAAGAGGATTTTAGGTATGTATTCCGTATTTGTCCAAATATGGCCCAGGATCACACTAAGCATAAAAATGTGTTGTTAGTCTTATTTTAAATCTAAGCATTAAAAAGTAGGTACATGTAAGTTCTAGAGAATTGCAAGACCTTTCCAATTGTATTATATTTTTCAGGGTCGAATAAGCCATCGAAGAATTTAATTGAAAAAAGCAACTATAATGAAAATGTCACTTACTACTCCACCATTTTGATTTTTGACAGGTAGCTTATGACAAGCTCCATAGTGAAGCGCTTCTTTTAGTACATTTTAGTACATTACACATCAAATTTCATCGTTTATATCTCTATTTGGTTTGAGTTAGAGCAATAAATTGTCATGAATTCAATTAATTGCCTCCCAAATTTGATTATTTATCGCACTTCAGCTTCCTCCCTCAATTTTTGTCAAATGTCTTTTTCATTCTAAAATAGAATTCCCGAAAAAAAAGTCACTGGAGGCTAAAAGAGATGACAGAGAAATAGAGCAAAATTTATGAATTCAGCGACAAAGAATACAGTTTAATTTATTATTCAAAGCATAGTATATCTCTCTTCAAAAGCGATATCATTTTAGATTTTAGAACTTTTGAGTGTCAGTTAAAACTTTGATTTGTCTCAATGGCAAAAAAACAAGAGAAAGAAAGAAAGATTCTCACACAATATAATCTTCGTGATCATTGTGGAGGCATAAAAAAAATTTACTTAGTAAAAATAAACACAAAGTTTTCTTTGTATGCCTTCGGAGATCGTAAAGAGATCGCGAAGGGGAAAAAAGATGTTAAAGAAATTCATGCCATTTCCCATCTTGTCTCACTTGTAATCCACGAATACCACAATGAATATTATTTATTTACTCAAGCCAGATCAATTTGAGGCACTTCTTTCCTTTTTTATGCTTCCAAGCCTCCTCAATCTCTCCATCATCGAGCCAGACCGATGGAAGTCATTTGAAATGAATTAAATTTCCAGATACTCTCTATCGTGGCGTCTTATTGGTTTTTTTATGCGTTACCGACCGCTGTGATGTTTGGGGATCGGATTTCTGCGTGCCTCAAGTGTTACTAATTGATTGGGTAAACAAATAGTTAATTGGATTTATTTATTTGGGTCGCTTTGCAAAAATATTAAACATCACTGAAATTCTATTTGCCATGAAGCATAAATTCAAGTTTTATTGCAGAAACATATTAGTCATGTTGAGAATACCAATATTTACGAAATGGTAGGGAGGATCTTGAAAACCAAGAGTCAGTATCTCAAACTGTTTGGCCTTATTCGAATAATTGGCGACAAAATGACAGATGTAGGGGAAGCTTGTGCAGCTTTGTACGGTAAATGATTTTCAAGTTTCAAGTTTTTTTTTACTGAATGCCACAAAAGCCAAATCAATTACATCATTATGTCCAACAATCTCTTACTTATTAGATTCGTTATTCCATCTCACAAAATTCCTAGAAACCCTTGGATTTAGTGGCAATTTTTACGAAGCAGCTCCGGTTAGCTCAGCTACGTATAAAATTTTGCCACCTATGTATGCCACGTTTTCACCGGAAGCATTGTACCCAATACAAAAACTTCCACATCTGTGTTTATATGGAACTTCCATCTAGGGAAAATGCTCATAATTTTGTCCAGTTTCTTATTTTGGACACTTTGAGGATAACATTGGACACTAAAAATAAATTGATTAAAATGATGGATTTTTATTCCAATATTTGATGAATAATGAATTCTATCTAAATATTTGTTCTTTTTGGAAGATTTTAACACTAAATACGTTAAAATTTGAATATGATTTGAGTTGAATGAAATTGCTTTGTTGAAAATTCAGTGTGAGCAATTGCTTACGAGAAATATGACAGAACTTCGTGGCTTACTTCAGTCTTATTTAGTTTTGGTGAAGTACTAACAAAGTTTGTTCGCTGTTTTTGAGTGATATTATTGAATATTCATTGAATATTGTGTTGATTCACGTTACTGATGATTTGTACATTTGACCTGAAGTGAGATTTGCCTTGTGAATTATATTTTTCGTGTGAAAAATGGGAAATTTTTTAAGACATTCACCAGTGAGGTGATGATTCTTATTTTGGACAGGTGTTTTTCTCACGAAATTTCGTGAAGTTTTAGCTTTTGTGATGACTATGTTGGACAAAGGCCTGGAGAAACAAAGGAGCATCATCTTTACGAAAGAGATGTAGCGAGAAATGCCTTGAAAGGCTCCCGGAAAGGTCAGGGAATGAGCGAATCCGCACGTACTTGGACTACCGAAGTCAACTCACTTTAATGAATGATATGGAAAGTTTCCGGGCTTCTTGTGACATTCTACGTTTCCCTTACATGAACAGGAAGAGGACTTGGTAAGATTGGTTCATCAAATGAAGAACAATGGGCATCCTATTGAGGCGGATTAGCTGTCCAAATTTACAGTCAAGTTGGACAAATTAATAAACAAGTTGTCCAAAATAAGAGCCAAGGTCACCTCTACTTATCAATTCATTTTTAAACGTATTAAAACTAATTTTAATAAAAAATAAGACGATAAATAGCTTGCTAAGTTTCTAAACAACCCTTCTGAAAAGAGAGTAACAAGAAATGTCAATTAGTATAGAAAATATCGCACTTCAAACTTGGAACTTCGATGCTTATAAGCAGACTGTCCAAAATTATGAGCACTTCCCCTATATGCTTTAACCGTTTGTCGGAGGTATCATGCGTTTTAAAATCAATTTTATACTTTTTTAAGACATGTTTTTGTGACACTTGGAAAATTATTTTTCATTGCATTGTGGCAATCAATTAAGTGTGATTCTCTCATATTTTTGAAAATCACTTATTCTGAAATTACCAGTGACGAGTTTCAAGTGAAATGTGGAAAAGACCATATCAAACCAAGACAAATTAGATAATAAATACTCAACATGAACCAAAGTGAAACTGAAAGAATCACACCTACTATAAACAGATTTAAGCTTAACGTTTGATTTGACATAAGCAAAAAAAGCATCTGATGAAGTCTCAGTTTAATATCTAAATTTTCTTGTGAATTCTTTTACAATGGAATCTCTGGATAAGTCACTGATGCTTTTATAAATTTGCAAAAGTTCAATTTCCCTGAGTTACTGAGGTAGCAGTAGGAAAAAAGGAAAACCCAAGAAGCAAAACGGCTGCCTTATAGAATCAAGTATTAAACAAGTCTCTTAGTGAACTTTTAAGACTTAAAGTGAAAATTTTCTTTTGAAAGTCCTAAAGAGGCTCTTAAGATCCTTAAGAGTGCGCCACCATGATCCTTAAAAAGATTTTTGGTTCTATAATGCTTTACTTGACGGGTCCTGTGTCAGGCCAAGACCAGTAATTGGTTGTAGCGCCGGTTAAGTAAGTAAGTAAGTAATGCCTTACATACGGAATTCTACAAGATTTTATTAGAAAAAAATTGCTTCTTGGGTAGGCTCCCAAGTTTTTCGGGAAATAAGAGATGCTGGACTAGCTATTCATTGGCTTGGTTGCATTGTATTCAATTTTTAACTTGTAAAGAAATCAACTTTTACTCAGCTGCACTGCAATATTACGAAGCTGCAAGGCGTTCCCCTATGTTCATTAATTTTGTGCCCATTTATTTTATTTTGAAAAAATATAATATAATATTATTTTTGAAAATTATATTATAAAGGATTATACGATAGGTTTAGATACATTCGAAGACCCTATTGTATTTTTTATTCAAAAAGAAAAGATAACGATTTTTGGTTTTAAAAAATTATGAAATTCAGACCACTACAGTGTTGCTTTTAGAATTCTCGCGAATATCAATTCTAGTATAAAAATAAATTTAAAAAAAAAAACCAAAACGATCGTTTTCTACTTTTAGATAATCCTAAATTGATAAAGCTTAAAATTTTAAAATTAGCTTTTAAGAGGACACAAAGGGCTCTTTTGAGCCTAGTTGTTCAACGTCAGTCGGAAAGCCCCAACAATCTACAATCTACAAAGAGTTGGTTCAAATTCGTATCTTTATTAAATATTTTCAAAAATGTCTAAATTTTTAAGCCTTATGTTGACACACATCAAAATAAGTAAATAGAAATATCAAACACTTTTTTATGTTTGTTTTTTTTTATTTTGATTATTTCTTCAAGGGCTTTTTGAAAATTTAAGTGTCGTAAAAAATTAATGGGGATGTTATAAGTCAAAATCATAATTTATAATTTTAACACTACTGATGTGGGATTTCCTAATAATTATAATTCCATATATTGATACAGGGGATCCCGGGATTATGCATGTTTTCGGGACCAAAAAAAATCGCTCGAAATCGCTATATGCATACAAAATATTTGCATATGCCCAGGAGATTTTTTTCGAATAAGTAAAAGAAATGCAGTAAAATATGCAAAATATCTTTTGGTGCCAATTTCTCAGACTATTTTCAGCGCAAACGGTTAATAAGAAGTTGATTTGAAATTTACTAATTGAAAAACTTGCATAAATTTAGGAGTACCTATGTTTTACAATTTTAAAAATACCTAAATGTTTTAAATTTTTACATATTTTTTATATTTTACGTATTCTTTAAATGTAAAATGTAAAAAATATTTTTAACCATTTAACGGCACAACCCAGCTTTTGATTCTCCAAAATAATATAATGTGGAAAATATTTTGATACAACCAAACATTACAATGCGGTAGGACCTTTTATGCTTAATTTTTTTAAATTCCACAATGTGGAAACTATCTTTAAACGGTCAATCTTTATACTGTGTGGAAGGTAAATTTATTTACCAAAATTTTCCTCAAATTTCAGTGTGGAAAGTGTTACTAACTAATCAAATTTTATGGTATCAAATATTTGGAAACCGTTTATGGCAGTATTTTTACTTAAGTATTACAATGTAGAATTTGTGGAATGTGAAGTTTAGATTTTATTGTAGTAAACTTTGGAAATTTGGTGAATATAATTTTACTTTGCTACACATTTTATAATGCTATCTGCTGTGATATCAATATAGTCGTATAATGAAATTTTCTCATGTGGAAGCTATCTTCAGTCAAATATTACTTTGAAATAAGGGCCCACCAAGCCTAATAAAAAGTGAAGCTATTTTTTACCTTTCCATGTAAAAATTTTGCAGATATTGCACCACGACTTAAACAAATTTGCTGTTAGTTCTTGTAATTTTTCGGCGAGAATTATGAAATATGTATTTTTAGATAAATTTTAATGCATGATTTCGAAATATATCAGTCTGATAAGTCAATTATCTTTAGGAAAAAACTTGCCAATAGTCTTCAGTGCCTCTATGCAAAAACGTATGGAAAAATGAAATGTCGACAGGCCTCTGCTTTGAGAAAATTTATTTGTTAAAATTTTTCAAAATGAAGTATGCTTTGTATTGTGAAATTTAGTAATGTGGAATGTAAGTTTAGGATAAAATTGTTCAGGTGAATCTATCCTCAAGTTTCGATGTGGAAAGTGTCACTAAACCGAGTTCCCCGATATAAAATATGTGGAACCGCATTGAAATGGTCAAGTATATAGAAACAATGTAGAAAATGTGGAAAGTAAAGTGTAAATTTTATTTTAGTAAACTTTGGCGATGTTGAGAATATTATTTTACTACGTCACAGGTTTAATGCTTTCTGGTATCAGTTGATCCACATAGTGAAATTTTCCTATGTGGAAATTATCTTCAGAAAATTTCAAAGTAGAGGAAGGTGGGGTTACTTTGAGCTTTTTTGATCCACAATCCTTTTGTCAGTCATCCAAATTACATCATGTTAAAGCCCAGTGTCCTTTAGAAATACAGTAGAGTTCCTCAAATTTGAACATTTGGGGGGTATAGTTGACATTTCTCACTCACCAAATTTGAACGATATTTTCAAAAACGTAACGGAATTCATGTGAAATGCACATTCCGTCAATTAAGATAAACAACTTTAGAGAATATATCAATGTAATTTATTGTGAAATAAATTAAATTTGTTGCGGAAGTTAATATAAAACGATAATATTGAGGAAATACCAGAGAAAAATGGCACTCCACGCAAAACTTTCTTCACATAACCTCAAATTTTACATTTTGAACTCAACTGTCGTTCAAATTTGAGGAGTTCAAATTTGAGGAACTCGACTGTATGAGAAAAAAATCGTATAACAATGTAGCCCCACAGCTCAAAGTAACCCCACCTTCCTCTATTATGAAACTGCATGTGGAAAGTAAATCCTCATATTGTATAATTTCTCCGTCAATACATCTCAATAATAACCAAAAGTCATTATGTACCGTAACATATAAACGCGAGTTGAGTGAATCTTTTTAATATTGTGTATCCATTACACCACAAATTAAATAAGCCTCTTAAATTACGCATCCATCGAAGAAAGATAATTCTACTATTTATAAATACAAAATACCAAAGACTTTCCCATTGAGGAAGGTTTTTAAAGTGCCCTCTTGAGCACTTGAAGAATTCTATGGTGAAATTCTTGCTGCGGCAGCACTATACTTTTCAAGGCGTTCTAACCAATTGGATAAACAGTAATTGTTCAATGGAAAATGAAAGAGATTTCCATTTTAATTTTAACACCCAGGTGTGTCCATTTGGTGTGTGAATATTTGTTGTGATTATTAAAAATAGATTTCTTGGAGTAGGGACTCCTCTTCCAACATTGTTGATGAATTCATGGCGTTATAAGCTAATTTCAATTGGGAAAACAATGCTTTGAGGAGAATAATTTTGTAATATTCATTAGAATTTCATGTCGGCAGACGCACTTCCCGGTCTTTCTATTTTTCGACGCACGGGTATTTTTGGACTCTTTCACTGCTCCCCATTGTTTGGTCTTTTGGTCACCGACCAAGAATTACTTTGCCGATGGCCATAACTGTTTTATGCTTTAGTAAACTCGCGAATGGAGGTCTTTTTTTTCTGTGCTCATCGTGAGAGACTCCATCAACCGTTGCATGTCCAACGCATCAACATCATGAACAACCCAAATGCAATTGCCTCCATTTGACCTTTCCCCTCAATTCTTCAGTCTCGGCTATCCCTCTGCCGCTACATCCCACTTCTGAAATTGTATGCGTTCTGCAAGTCTTAACTCAAACATTCTCAGTTTCACTTTGAGATGAATTGTCATGATATTTAACTTTCTCAAGACAACCCGAAACATTCAATATTTGCACGTTGCTCTCCTCTCAAGTGGAACAAACAATGTCCATGAAGAAATCTCGCAGTTCTCCACAAGAAACTTCTTACTAAATCAGCAAAGATTTATGATCCATCTTGGGATATGGAAGATTTTCACTTTTTTTCCTTATCGCCCGGTTCATTTCTTATCAATTAATGTTATTATATCAACCACAAACACAAATGCTAATTAAGGCATTTCTAAATTGTGTTTTTGTGTGCAAATTCAAATACAAAGAATCGTTTTTACGCTCATTTGCACATCAGAATAAATAATCTTAAGTGTTTTGATGTCGAGATACAAAAAAAAGCGTCTTGCTTTCGAATAAATCAAATTTGTTTCACGTAAAGTCCGCGCTTCGCATGAGACTTCAATAAAGTTAAGACACGATGAGACTCAAATTAATGCTTTGATGGAAGAACAACACAAAATTTACATTAAGAAATAGCTCAGAATGATAAGAATTGATAAGGCGTATTTTTTTCAAGACATCATCGCTAATATTGTCATAAAGGTTACGGAATTGCAACCCAAATTATCAATTAGGAATATTCTGTATTCAGGCGTATTTGAATTTAATTAGGAAACCGTATTACATCCTGATCCCACTACGTAAAATTCCATGATCTTCCAATGAAAGTAATGGCATTCCTAACCTCTAACCCCCCAACGTTTAAGTAATTTGGCAAAATAACAACACAATCAAATTAGAATTCAAAATGTACCTTAAACTTGACCTTAAATGTTAAGTAACATTTTAGCATAAAATCGAACTCTCACTTCCGATGAAAGGCAACAGGAGGGCCATTTCGTGCCATATCTGAAAGGCAAATCAATTTTTTCCCACCTTCGCATCCAATTGAAATTCAAGCCAGTTTATAGATCAGTATAATCATCCCAACTGCAATTTGAAGCATTTAAGAGAACATACAAGTTCCGCGGAGAAACTATTTGAACTATTTCAATTGGAATTAATTGTGGCAGTGTATTCGTGACTTTGCGCGATAGTATGAGTAGATTGTGAAGTTCTTTCCTTCTCAGCTTTGCTCCAGATCTTGGTCCATGAGATAAAATACTAATTTTTTTTCATTGCTCGAATTCAGAAGAGAAGACAGTGCAAGTGTCTATAATCCATTGATTTAATACCGTTTTTTTCCGATGCGATCTTTTTATTAAAATTTTGGAATTTTGAATTTTCAAGTGGGTCGGCATAGACGCCATACAGAAATCTGTCACTGGTATTCGAAGCATATCGGGTATAGGCGTCAGAAACAAAAAAAAATCACTCACAGATGGCTCTAGCAGTCAATGTGAATAGCGTCACTTACGTCATTTGAGGTACAGTAGACTCTCTCAAATTCGGGCATTTGGGACCAAAATGTCACCCGAATTAGAGAGAAATTCTAGCGACAAACTTTTTGAAATGCAACGATTTTTTATTCATCTGCATACACAATATTGGGTTCACATACTCATATTTATGATAAATTTCATAAAAATCCCTTAATAATGCAAAAAAAAACATCAGAACTAAGACAAACCATGGCAAATTTGAGCATATTTTCATCATTTGATAATCATAATCAAACTTAAACCCAATAAGCAAAACTTGGCCAAATCGACGAAATTAAATCGAAATCTCTGAGTCTGTCGAGCGTATATCAACAATATTTTGCAAAATTTTCGAATTGGTCAGAAAATGCTCTTTGGGAAATATGTCAACAAACTTTTTTTAAATTTAACTGCGGCCCCAATTCCCGATCTTAAAAGACCTGAATTAGCGAGAGCCTACTGTACAATAGACCACTGGTAAAAAAGGTGAATCATTTTGATTCATTCGCGATCCTTTTGTGAATCAAATATGATCCATCATTTCAAATGTTTCATTTCGATCCTTTTTTGAAAGATCATTTTGATCCATTGCAAAAGAATCAAATTTTGATACTTTGAATGGTTCACTTTGAGGAGCTTTTCAATGAATCAATGTGATACTCTAAAATAGATGAAATGGAATTTTTAAAATTATGACTTTTTAATCTTTTTTTAATGTAATGCATTCGCCCTTCAAAACAAATTAAAAGAAAAACATATTATTATTGTCCTGCAAATGAATTTTTTATACTTATATGTTTTTACCATTTACAGTTATTACATCAATTTTTTTTACTCGTTAATACATTTTTAACAAGAGATTTTTTTTGTTAAATATTAAGTTACTGATATTTTCAGTTAATTTGGCAAATTTGAATTATTTAAAAATTTTAATTCAAATTGACGTATATTTTTAGATTAAATAGAAATTCTGGAAATTATAACCATTTTTCAAAAGATTTTTTTCAACCGATATTCTGTACATTCTCTTTTTTTTATGGTTCCCTAAAAAAATTAAAAACTATGAAATATTTCAAGATGCGCTTCTAAATCTTCCGAAGCGAGAACATAGACAAAAAAAACACATTTTACACAATGAGAATCTAAGTCTAAGTCTAAGTCTCCAAACTTAATCCTTTTTTACCTTAAACATTATAATTTGTAGAAAAGCGCCACTGAATATCTAAAAGGACACAAATTCCACGACAAGAGCACCCCGGTTATTTATGCGCTCAGCGAGTCTCGGCGTCTGTCACTGACGTCACTAAAAGTGGCGTGATTATCCAAGTGATCCATTCAAATGTATCACTTTTGACATATCGTACCAAATTTTCAATCGCTGAAATATCACGGTTAAAACTTTAAAGCTATCAATTTATTAGTTTAGACATGTTCCCCTTATATGAGCAAATACAGTAAACACAGTTTTTACTGTTTTAATGGTTTTATTTAGTAAGAAAATTCATGGAAAATAATCGCAAAAGTGATCCAATTGAAATGATCAAATTTGATCCATTTGAATGTATCCCATATTTTCGATATTTCTTGGCGTAATATCCTGAAGATTGAAAATAGTTATCTCAAAAATGTCACATTCTGCCTTACTACATATTCCTATTAAACCTAAAACACTAATTTTCCCTGTTTTCCTTTTATTAGTTGGCAGAAAAATATTCTTGAACATCGATCTTTCTGAAATGATCGATTCGAGGAACCTTTCAATGTATCATTGAGTGTGATCCTTTACTTGGATCACTGAAGTGATTCATTAAAAAAGAATCAATTCAATTCAAGTGATTTGATGAAAATGAACCTTTTAGGCCATGATTCTTTGGAAATGATCCCTGGTGATCCATTCATTTTTACCAGTGACTGTCGCTAATTCGGCTCTTTTAAGATCGGGCTACTTTTTAATTCGGGTGGCAATTAAATTTAAAAAAAGTTTGTTGACATTTTTCAAGTTTGATTATGATTAAAATAAATCAAATATGCTCAAACTTGGCATGGTTGGTCTTAGTTTTGATATGATTTTGCATTATTGAGGGATTTTCATACAATTTACGTTATATGAGTGTATAAACTCAATATCTATATGCACATGAATAAAAAATCGTTGCATTTCAAAAAGTTTGTCGCCCGAATTTCTGTATAATTGAGCTGATATTTCAGTCCCATATGCCCGAATTTGAGAGAGTCTACTGTATTTAGCAAAAGATTACCCTAGACTGGATCACCTATGAAACGTTTCCGAGAATCTTATGACATTACACTGAGAAGAAACGGGGTTTTCTTCATAACTTTAACACTTTCTAGGTGTAAAAATATATCAACATTTTTTAATGTTATTTTACGCCTTTTTAAGGTTAAAAATAACATGAAAAAGGGTAACATTAATCACTAATACATCTAAAAAGCATAATATTTACACTGTATGCCAATCATCTTCAATTGTTTCTTATACACTAAGAAAAAAACGGGGATGCGATTAACTTTTTTTCCTCATGACTTTAACACTTTTTAGGTGTAAAAATATATCAACATTTTTTCATGTTAATTTTACACCTTTTTAAGGCTAAAATTAATATGAAAAAGGGTAACTTTAACCCTAAATACACCTAAAAAGGGTAATATTTACACCGATTTCGGATCAATACTGCAGGGTAAAATAAACATTTCCGGAATGTTATTTTAACTCTTTCGGATTTTCCTCAGTGTAGTGGTTTTTTCAAGGTCGAATGCCTAAGCAGTATAAGCCCTCAAAATATGCATTTTTCGATCAATATGCTTTAACAATAAATTCATTTGAAAGGTCTTGAAATTCTGAACCAGTCCCAATTGGTAATGAATCGGTTATGAACCGGTAATTGCAATTTTAATTTAAATATCATTTGAAATTACCCATATTCATTGTTGGGAATGTTTTATGATAATTCATGAACCAGTTCA